>NW_026262601.1:0-81645 GCF_021869535.1 Mytilus californianus | reverse complement strand
AAAGTTGATTTTTTAAACGAAACCTTGCTAGAATTAAAGAAAAGTTATTAGGACAGTATTTTTTGGTCCAAAAAATATAGGTTCGCGTTGCTTTTCTTAGCGTAATTTGTACTTATCTCCCATGCCTATCAATTTTGCACATAAAAATACGTGTCTCATCCTAGCGTTTAAAAGACATCTCAGTTCCGTTAGGGCTAAGGAAAATAATTTATTTGGCCTTTGGTATAATGCAGAATGCACGAAGTCTCTAATAACAAAAAATAACGGGCGCACATATCAACCAATCAGGATTAGCTATACTCTTAATTCTGAATACCATGTTATGCTCATAAAATGGCTGCGCCCATAAAATCTAATGGTGTATTGTAACCTATACGGTATTTAATACTTTCTAGAATCATGCAATTCATAGTTCGTTAGATGCACAAATATATATGCCACACAAAAATCATCTTCAAAACGTTCTGGCATTACTCTCTGAATTTTCACAATTTTTTATCAGAGGTGACCCCAGTCAAAAAATGTGAAAAAAAAATTTCTGATTTTTTGAGTAAATGCGGTACTGCTAAAAAGGGCCTGAAGATAATGTCCACTTTCTCCAATGATTCTTTATATGTCATCAAGTACTGATTATATTGATACCAAAACCGATCCAATATGTAACTACTACGGTGAATTTTGAACAACAGTTTTAAATGAAACCATTTTCGTATAAAAGTACATTTTTGAAACAGACTATAGCATTTCAAAATATGAAAAATGTGTAAATATTTGTGTTTAAACATCGAAAACTATTCGTTAACTACAAAATGTCATGCCTATTCTAATTTTTATAGTCTGCCATTCGAGTGAACATTTCAATGTTCAATGGGGGTCATTTCTGTACATTTTCACTGAATTTGGTAATTTCGATAACAGCATTTGGATCGAGATTGTCATGTTTAAAAATCGATTTGTATATCCAAACTCTAGACGTGTACGTGCTTTTTTCAAACAAATCAGCAGAAGTTCAGAAAACGACATATTCTCTCCACAGTAAGTCAAAAGTCGAACCCACCCTTGTTTCTAAGGTAAAACGCAATACAAATATGAAACAGACTATAGCTTAAAAACTAGTTAATCAATAATTCATTTGTCACCAAAAAATACGGTTTCACATCAAATATCAAGTAAAATTACTGTTTTTGACACTTTTTGAGCACTATGATAAAGAAATGTCGACGCTGTATAGGTTGAAATAAACAATTAATTTCCCCATAGGCGACAATGATAGCCTTTTTCGAGATACAGACTTTAGAAAGTTGATTTTTTAAACGAAACCTTGCTAGAATTAAAGAAAAGTTATTAGGACAGTATTTTTTGGTCCAAAAAATATAGGTTCGCGTTGCTTTTCTTAGCGTAATTTGTACTTATCTCCCATGCCTATCAATTTTGCACATAAAAATACGTGTCTCATCCTAGCGTTTAAAAGACATCTCAGTTCCGTTAGGGCTAAGGAAAATAATTTATTTGGCCTTTGGTATAATGCAGAATGCACGAAGTCTCTAATAACAAAAAATAACGGGCGCACATATCAACCAATCAGGATTAGCTATACTCTTAATTCTGAATACCATGTTATGCTCATAAAATGGCTGCGCCCATAAAATCTAATGGTGTATTGTAACCTATACGGTATTTAATACTTTCTAGAATCATGCAATTCATAGTTCGTTAGATGCACAAATATATATGCCACACAAAAATCATCTTCAAAACGTTCTGGCATTACTCTCTGAATTTTCACAATTTTTTATCAGAGGTGACCCCAGTCAAAAAATGTGAAAAAAAAATTTCTGATTTTTTGAGTAAATGCGGTACTGCTAAAAAGGGCCTGAAGATAATGTCCACTTTCTCCAATGATTCTTTATATGTCATCAAGTACTGATTATATTGATACCAAAACCGATCCAATATGTAACTACTACGGTGAATTTTGAACAACAGTTTTAAATGAAACCATTTTCGTATAAAAGTACATTTTTGAAACAGACTATAGCATTTCAAAATATGAAAAATGTGTAAATATTTGTGTTTAAACATCGAAAACTATTCGTTAACTACAAAATGTCATGCCTATTCTAATTTTTATAGTCTGCCATTCGAGTGAACATTTCAATGTTCAATGGGGGTCATTTCTGTACATTTTCACTGAATTTGGTAATTTCGATAACAGCATTTGGATCGAGATTGTCATGTTTAAAAATCGATTTGTATATCCAAACTCTAGACGTGTACGTGCTTTTTTCAAACAAATCAGCAGAAGTTCAGAAAACGACATATTCTCTCCACAGTAAGTCAAAAGTCGAACCCACCCTTGTTTCTAAGGTAAAACGCAATACAAATATGAAACAGACTATAGCTTAAAAACTAGTTAATCAATAATTCATTTGTCACCAAAAAATACGGTTTCACATCAAATATCAAGTAAAATTACTGTTTTTGACACTTTTTGAGCACTATGATAAAGAAATGTCGACGCTGTATAGGTTGAAATAAACAATTAATTTCCCCATAGGCGACAATGATAGCCTTTTTCGAGATACAGACTTTAGAAAGTTGATTTTTTAAACGAAACCTTGCTAGAATTAAAGAAAAGTTATTAGGACAGTATTTTTTGGTCCAAAAAATATAGGTTCGCGTTGCTTTTCTTAGCGTAATTTGTACTTATCTCCCATGCCTATCAATTTTGCACATAAAAATACGTGTCTCATCCTAGCGTTTAAAAGACATCTCAGTTCCGTTAGGGCTAAGGAAAATAATTTATTTGGCCTTTGGTATAATGCAGAATGCACGAAGTCTCTAATAACAAAAAATAACGGGCGCACATATCAACCAATCAGGATTAGCTATACTCTTAATTCTGAATACCATGTTATGCTCATAAAATGGCTGCGCCCATAAAATCTAATGGTGTATTGTAACCTATACGGTATTTAATACTTTCTAGAATCATGCAATTCATAGTTCGTTAGATGCACAAATATATATGCCACACAAAAATCATCTTCAAAACGTTCTGGCATTACTCTCTGAATTTTCACAATTTTTTATCAGAGGTGACCCCAGTCAAAAAATGTGAAAAAAAAATTTCTGATTTTTTGAGTAAATGCGGTACTGCTAAAAAGGGCCTGAAGATAATGTCCACTTTCTCCAATGATTCTTTATATGTCATCAAGTACTGATTATATTGATACCAAAACCGATCCAATATGTAACTACTACGGTGAATTTTGAACAACAGTTTTAAATGAAACCATTTTCGTATAAAAGTACATTTTTGAAACAGACTATAGCATTTCAAAATATGAAAAATGTGTAAATATTTGTGTTTAAACATCGAAAACTATTCGTTAACTACAAAATGTCATGCCTATTCTAATTTTTATAGTCTGCCATTCGAGTGAACATTTCAATGTTCAATGGGGGTCATTTCTGTACATTTTCACTGAATTTGGTAATTTCGATAACAGCATTTGGATCGAGATTGTCATGTTTAAAAATCGATTTGTATATCCAAACTCTAGACGTGTACGTGCTTTTTTCAAACAAATCAGCAGAAGTTCAGAAAACGACATATTCTCTCCACAGTAAGTCAAAAGTCGAACCCACCCTTGTTTCTAAGGTAAAACGCAATACAAATATGAAACAGACTATAGCTTAAAAACTAGTTAATCAATAATTCATTTGTCACCAAAAAATACGGTTTCACATCAAATATCAAGTAAAATTACTGTTTTTGACACTTTTTGAGCACTATGATAAAGAAATGTCGACGCTGTATACGGTATTTAATACTTTCTAGAATCATGCAATTCATAGTTCGTTAGATGCACAAATATATATGCCACACAAAAATCATCTTCAAAACGTTCTGGCATTACTCTCTGAATTTTCACAATTTTTTATCAGAGGTGACCCCAGTCAAAAAATGTGAAAAAAAAATTTCTGATTTTTTGAGTAAATGCGGTACTGCTAAAAAGGGCCTGAAGATAATGTCCACTTTCTCCAATGATTCTTTATATGTCATCAAGTACTGATTATATTGATACCAAAACCGATCCAATATGTAACTACTACGGTGAATTTTGAACAACAGTTTTAAATGAAACCATTTTCGTATAAAAGTACATTTTTGAAACAGACTATAGCATTTCAAAATATGAAAAATGTGTAAATATTTGTGTTTAAACATCGAAAACTATTCGTTAACTACAAAATGTCATGCCTATTCTAATTTTTATAGTCTGCCATTCGAGTGAACATTTCAATGTTCAATGGGGGTCATTTCTGTACATTTTCACTGAATTTGGTAATTTCGATAACAGCATTTGGATCGAGATTGTCATGTTTAAAAATCGATTTGTATATCCAAACTCTAGACGTGTACGTGCTTTTTTCAAACAAATCAGCAGAAGTTCAGAAAACGACATATTCTCTCCACAGTAAGTCAAAAGTCGAACCCACCCTTGTTTCTAAGGTAAAACGCAATACAAATATGAAACAGACTATAGCTTAAAAACTAGTTAATCAATAATTCATTTGTCACCAAAAAATACGGTTTCACATCAAATATCAAGTAAAATTACTGTTTTTGACACTTTTTGAGCACTATGATAAAGAAATGTCGACGCTGTATAGGTTGAAATAAACAATTAATTTCCCCATAGGCGACAATGATAGCCTTTTTCGAGATACAGACTTTAGAAAGTTGATTTTTTAAACGAAACCTTGCTAGAATTAAAGAAAAGTTATTAGGACAGTATTTTTTGGTCCAAAAAATATAGGTTCGCGTTGCTTTTCTTAGCGTAATTTGTACTTATCTCCCATGCCTATCAATTTTGCACATAAAAATACGTGTCTCATCCTAGCGTTTAAAAGACATCTCAGTTCCGTTAGGGCTAAGGAAAATAATTTATTTGGCCTTTGGTATAATGCAGAATGCACGAAGTCTCTAATAACAAAAAATAACGGGCGCACATATCAACCAATCAGGATTAGCTATACTCTTAATTCTGAATACCATGTTATGCTCATAAAATGGCTGCGCCCATAAAATCTAATGGTGTATTGTAACCTATACGGTATTTAATACTTTCTAGAATCATGCAATTCATAGTTCGTTAGATGCACAAATATATATGCCACACAAAAATCATCTTCAAAACGTTCTGGCATTACTCTCTGAATTTTCACAATTTTTTATCAGAGGTGACCCCAGTCAAAAAATGTGAAAAAAAAATTTCTGATTTTTTGAGTAAATGCGGTACTGCTAAAAAGGGCCTGAAGATAATGTCCACTTTCTCCAATGATTCTTTATATGTCATCAAGTACTGATTATATTGATACCAAAACCGATCCAATATGTAACTACTACGGTGAATTTTGAACAACAGTTTTAAATGAAACCATTTTCGTATAAAAGTACATTTTTGAAACAGACTATAGCATTTCAAAATATGAAAAATGTGTAAATATTTGTGTTTAAACATCGAAAACTATTCGTTAACTACAAAATGTCATGCCTATTCTAATTTTTATAGTCTGCCATTCGAGTGAACATTTCAATGTTCAATGGGGGTCATTTCTGTACATTTTCACTGAATTTGGTAATTTCGATAACAGCATTTGGATCGAGATTGTCATGTTTAAAAATCGATTTGTATATCCAAACTCTAGACGTGTACGTGCTTTTTTCAAACAAATCAGCAGAAGTTCAGAAAACGACATATTCTCTCCACAGTAAGTCAAAAGTCGAACCCACCCTTGTTTCTAAGGTAAAACGCAATACAAATATGAAACAGACTATAGCTTAAAAACTAGTTAATCAATAATTCATTTGTCACCAAAAAATACGGTTTCACATCAAATATCAAGTAAAATTACTGTTTTTGACACTTTTTGAGCACTATGATAAAGAAATGTCGACGCTGTATAGGTTGAAATAAACAATTAATTTCCCCATAGGCGACAATGATAGCCTTTTTCGAGATACAGACTTTAGAAAGTTGATTTTTTAAACGAAACCTTGCTAGAATTAAAGAAAAGTTATTAGGACAGTATTTTTTGGTCCAAAAAATATAGGTTCGCGTTGCTTTTCTTAGCGTAATTTGTACTTATCTCCCATGCCTATCAATTTTGCACATAAAAATACGTGTCTCATCCTAGCGTTTAAAAGACATCTCAGTTCCGTTAGGGCTAAGGAAAATAATTTATTTGGCCTTTGGTATAATGCAGAATGCACGAAGTCTCTAATAACAAAAAATAACGGGCGCACATATCAACCAATCAGGATTAGCTATACTCTTAATTCTGAATACCATGTTATGCTCATAAAATGGCTGCGCCCATAAAATCTAATGGTGTATTGTAACCTATACGGTATTTAATACTTTCTAGAATCATGCAATTCATAGTTCGTTAGATGCACAAATATATATGCCACACAAAAATCATCTTCAAAACGTTCTGGCATTACTCTCTGAATTTTCACAATTTTTTATCAGAGGTGACCCCAGTCAAAAAATGTGAAAAAAAAATTTCTGATTTTTTGAGTAAATGCGGTACTGCTAAAAAGGGCCTGAAGATAATGTCCACTTTCTCCAATGATTCTTTATATGTCATCAAGTACTGATTATATTGATACCAAAACCGATCCACTACTACGGTGAATTTTGAACAACAGTTTTAAATGAAACCATTTTCGTATAAAAGTACATTTTTGAAACAGACTATAGCATTTCAAAATATGAAAAATGTGTAAATATTTGTGTTTAAACATCGAAAACTATTCGTTAACTACAAAATGTCATGCCTATTCTAATTTTTATAGTCTGCCATTCGAGTGAACATTTCAATGTTCAATGGGGGTCATTTCTGTACATTTTCACTGAATTTGGTAATTTCGATAACAGCATTTGGATCGAGATTGTCATGTTTAAAAATCGATTTGTATATCCAAACTCTAGACGTGTACGTGCTTTTTTCAAACAAATCAGCAGAAGTTCAGAAAACGACATATTCTCTCCACAGTAAGTCAAAAGTCGAACCCACCCTTGTTTCTAAGGTAAAACGCAATACAAATATGAAACAGACTATAGCTTAAAAACTAGTTAATCAATAATTCATTTGTCACCAAAAAATACGGTTTCACATCAAATATCAAGTAAAATTACTGTTTTTGACACTTTTTGAGCACTATGATAAAGAAATGTCGACGCTGTATAGGTTGAAATAAACAATTAATTTCCCCATAGGCGACAATGATAGCCTTTTTCGAGATACAGACTTTAGAAAGTTGATTTTTTAAACGAAACCTTGCTAGAATTAAAGAAAAGTTATTAGGACAGTATTTTTTGGTCCAAAAAATATAGGTTCGCGTTGCTTTTCTTAGCGTAATTTGTACTTATCTCCCATGCCTATCAATTTTGCACATAAAAATACGTGTCTCATCCTAGCGTTTAAAAGACATCTCAGTTCCGTTAGGGCTAAGGAAAATAATTTATTTGGCCTTTGGTATAATGCAGAATGCACGAAGTCTCTAATAACAAAAAATAACGGGCGCACATATCAACCAATCAGGATTAGCTATACTCTTAATTCTGAATACCATGTTATGCTCATAAAATGGCTGCGCCCATAAAATCTAATGGTGTATTGTAACCTATACGGTATTTAATACTTTCTAGAATCATGCAATTCATAGTTCGTTAGATGCACAAATATATATGCCACACAAAAATCATCTTCAAAACGTTCTGGCATTACTCTCTGAATTTTCACAATTTTTTATCAGAGGTGACCCCAGTCAAAAAATGTGAAAAAAAAATTTCTGATTTTTTGAGTAAATGCGGTACTGCTAAAAAGGGCCTGAAGATAATGTCCACTTTCTCCAATGATTCTTTATATGTCATCAAGTACTGATTATATTGATACCAAAACCGATCCAATATGTAACTACTACGGTGAATTTTGAACAACAGTTTTAAATGAAACCATTTTCGTATAAAAGTACATTTTTGAAACAGACTATAGCATTTCAAAATATGAAAAATGTGTAAATATTTGTGTTTAAACATCGAAAACTATTCGTTAACTACAAAATGTCATGCCTATTCTAATTTTTATAGTCTGCCATTCGAGTGAACATTTCAATGTTCAATGGGGGTCATTTCTGTACATTTTCACTGAATTTGGTAATTTCGATAACAGCATTTGGATCGAGATTGTCATGTTTAAAAATCGATTTGTATATCCAAACTCTAGACGTGTACGTGCTTTTTTCAAACAAATCAGCAGAAGTTCAGAAAACGACATATTCTCTCCACAGTAAGTCAAAAGTCGAACCCACCCTTGTTTCTAAGGTAAAACGCAATACAAATATGAAACAGACTATAGCTTAAAAACTAGTTAATCAATAATTCATTTGTCACCAAAAAATACGGTTTCACATCAAATATCAAGTAAAATTACTGTTTTTGACACTTTTTGAGCACTATGATAAAGAAATGTCGACGCTGTATAGGTTGAAATAAACAATTAATTTCCCCATAGGCGACAATGATAGCCTTTTTCGAGATACAGACTTTAGAAAGTTGATTTTTTAAACGAAACCTTGCTAGAATTAAAGAAAAGTTATTAGGACAGTATTTTTTGGTCCAAAAAATATAGGTTCGCGTTGCATTTCTTAGCGTAATTTGTACTTATCTCCCATGCCTATCAATTTTGCACATAAAAATACGTGTCTCATCCTAGCGTTTAAAAGACATCTCAGTTCCGTTAGGGCTAAGGAAAATAATTTATTTGGCCTTTGGTATAATGCAGAATGCACGAAGTCTCTAATAACAAAAAATAACGGGCGCACATATCAACCAATCAGGATTAGCTATACTCTTAATTCTGAATACCATGTTATGCTCATAAAATGGCTGCGCCCATAAAATCTAATGGTGTATTGTAACCTATACGGTATTTAATACTTTCTAGAATCATGCAATTCATAGTTCGTTAGATGCACAAATATATATGCCACACAAAAATCATCTTCAAAACGTTCTGGCATTACTCTCTGAATTTTCACAATTTTTTATCAGAGGTGACCCCAGTCAAAAAATGTGAAAAAAAAATTTCTGATTTTTTGAGTAAATGCGGTACTGCTAAAAAGGGCCTGAAGATAATGTCCACTTTCTCCAATGATTCTTTATATGTCATCAAGTACTGATTATATTGATACCAAAACCGATCCAATATGTAACTACTACGGTGAATTTTGAACAACAGTTTTAAATGAAACCATTTTCGTATAAAAGTACATTTTTGAAACAGACTATAGCATTTCAAAATATGAAAAATGTGTAAATATTTGTGTTTAAACATCGAAAACTATTCGTTAACTACAAAATGTCATGCCTATTCTAATTTTTATAGTCTGCCATTCGAGTGAACATTTCAATGTTCAATGGGGGTCATTTCTGTACATTTTCACTGAATTTGGTAATTTCGATAACAGCATTTGGATCGAGATTGTCATGTTTAAAAATCGATTTGTATATCCAAACTCTAGACGTGTACGTGCTTTTTTCAAACAAATCAGCAGAAGTTCAGAAAACGACATATTCTCTCCACAGTAAGTCAAAAGTCGAACCCACCCTTGTTTCTAAGGTAAAACGCAATACAAATATGAAACAGACTATAGCTTAAAAACTAGTTAATCAATAATTCATTTGTCACCAAAAAATACGGTTTCACATCAAATATCAAGTAAAATTACTGTTTTTGACACTTTTTGAGCACTATGATAAAGAAATGTCGACGCTGTATAGGTTGAAATAAACAATTAATTTCCCCATAGGCGACAATGATAGCCTTTTTCGAGATACAGACTTTAGAAAGTTGATTTTTTAAACGAAACCTTGCTAGAATTAAAGAAAAGTTATTAGGACAGTATTTTTTGGTCCAAAAAATATAGGTTCGCGTTGCTTTTCTTAGCGTAATTTGTACTTATCTCCCATGCCTATCAATTTTGCACATAAAAATACGTGTCTCATCCTAGCGTTTAAAAGACATCTCAGTTCCGTTAGGGCTAAGGAAAATAATTTATTTGGCCTTTGGTATAATGCAGAATGCACGAAGTCTCTAATAACAAAAAATAACGGGCGCACATATCAACCAATCAGGATTAGCTATACTCTTAATTCTGAATACCATGTTATGCTCATAAAATGGCTGCGCCCATAAAATCTAATGGTGTATTGTAACCTATACGGTATTTAATACTTTCTAGAATCATGCAATTCATAGTTCGTTAGATGCACAAATATATATGCCACACAAAAATCATCTTCAAAACGTTCTGGCATTACTCTCTGAATTTTCACAATTTTTTATCAGAGGTGACCCCAGTCAAAAAATGTGAAAAAAAAATTTCTGATTTTTTGAGTAAATGCGGTACTGCTAAAAAGGGCCTGAAGATAATGTCCACTTTCTCCAATGATTCTTTATATGTCATCAAGTACTGATTATATTGATACCAAAACCGATCCAATATGTAACTACTACGGTGAATTTTGAACAACAGTTTTAAATGAAACCATTTTCGTATAAAAGTACATTTTTGAAACAGACTATAGCATTTCAAAATATGAAAAATGTGTAAATATTTGTGTTTAAACATCGAAAACTATTCGTTAACTACAAAATGTCATGCCTATTCTAATTTTTATAGTCTGCCATTCGAGTGAACATTTCAATGTTCAATGGGGGTCATTTCTGTACATTTTCACTGAATTTGGTAATTTCGATAACAGCATTTGGATCGAGATTGTCATGTTTAAAAATCGATTTGTATATCCAAACTCTAGACGTGTACGTGCTTTTTTCAAACAAATCAGCAGAAGTTCAGAAAACGACATATTCTCTCCACAGTAAGTCAAAAGTCGAACCCACCCTTGTTTCTAAGGTAAAACGCAATACAAATATGAAACAGACTATAGCTTAAAAACTAGTTAATCAATAATTCATTTGTCACCAAAAAATACGGTTTCACATCAAATATCAAGTAAAATTACTGTTTTTGACACTTTTTGAGCACTATGATAAAGAAATGTCGACGCTGTATAGGTTGAAATAAACAATTAATTTCCCCATAGGCGACAATGATAGCCTTTTTCGAGATACAGACTTTAGAAAGTTGATTTTTTAAACGAAACCTTGCTAGAATTAAAGAAAAGTTATTAGGACAGTATTTTTTGGTCCAAAAAATATAGGTTCGCGTTGCTTTTCTTAGCGTAATTTGTACTTATCTCCCATGCCTATCAATTTTGCACATAAAAATACGTGTCTCATCCTAGCGTTTAAAAGACATCTCAGTTCCGTTAGGGCTAAGGAAAATAATTTATTTGGCCTTTGGTATAATGCAGAATGCACGAAGTCTCTAATAACAAAAAATAACGGGCGCACATATCAACCAATCAGGATTAGCTATACTCTTAATTCTGAATACCATGTTATGCTCATAAAATGGCTGCGCCCATAAAATCTAATGGTGTATTGTAACCTATACGGTATTTAATACTTTCTAGAATCATGCAATTCATAGTTCGTTAGATGCACAAATATATATGCCACACAAAAATCATCTTCAAAACGTTCTGGCATTACTCTCTGAATTTTCACAATTTTTTATCAGAGGTGACCCCAGTCAAAAAATGTGAAAAAAAAATTTCTGATTTTTTGAGTAAATGCGGTACTGCTAAAAAGGGCCTGAAGATAATGTCCACTTTCTCCAATGATTCTTTATATGTCATCAAGTACTGATTATATTGATACCAAAACCGATCCAATATGTAACTACTACGGTGAATTTTGAACAACAGTTTTAAATGAAACCATTTTCGTATAAAAGTACATTTTTGAAACAGACTATAGCATTTCAAAATATGAAAAATGTGTAAATATTTGTGTTTAAACATCGAAAACTATTCGTTAACTACAAAATGTCATGCCTATTCTAATTTTTATAGTCTGCCATTCGAGTGAACATTTCAATGTTCAATGGGGGTCATTTCTGTACATTTTCACTGAATTTGGTAATTTCGATAACAGCATTTGGATCGAGATTGTCATGTTTAAAAATCGATTTGTATATCCAAACTCTAGACGTGTACGTGCTTTTTTCAAACAAATCAGCAGAAGTTCAGAAAACGACATATTCTCTCCACAGTAAGTCAAAAGTCGAACCCACCCTTGTTTCTAAGGTAAAACGCAATACAAATATGAAACAGACTATAGCTTAAAAACTAGTTAATCAATAATTCATTTGTCACCAAAAAATACGGTTTCACATCAAATATCAAGTAAAATTACTGTTTTTGACACTTTTTGAGCACTATGATAAAGAAATGTCGACGCTGTATAGGTTGAAATAAACAATTAATTTCCCCATAGGCGACAATGATAGCCTTTTTCGAGATACAGACTTTAGAAAGTTGATTTTTTAAACGAAACCTTGCTAGAATTAAAGAAAAGTTATTAGGACAGTATTTTTTGGTCCAAAAAATATAGGTTCGCGTTGCATTTCTTAGCGTAATTTGTACTTATCTCCCATGCCTATCAATTTTGCACATAAAAATACGTGTCTCATCCTAGCGTTTAAAAGACATCTCAGTTCCGTTAGGGCTAAGGAAAATAATTTATTTGGCCTTTGGTATAATGCAGAATGCACGAAGTCTCTAATAACAAAAAATAACGGGCGCACATATCAACCAATCAGGATTAGCTATACTCTTAATTCTGAATACCATGTTATGCTCATAAAATGGCTGCGCCCATAAAATCTAATGGTGTATTGTAACCTATACGGTATTTAATACTTTCTAGAATCATGCAATTCATAGTTCGTTAGATGCACAAATATATATGCCACACAAAAATCATCTTCAAAACGTTCTGGCATTACTCTCTGAATTTTCACAATTTTTTATCAGAGGTGACCCCAGTCAAAAAATGTGAAAAAAAAATTTCTGATTTTTTGAGTAAATGCGGTACTGCTAAAAAGGGCCTGAAGATAATGTCCACTTTCTCCAATGATTCTTTATATGTCATCAAGTACTGATTATATTGATACCAAAACCGATCCAATATGTAACTACTACGGTGAATTTTGAACAACAGTTTTAAATGAAACCATTTTCGTATAAAAGTACATTTTTGAAACAGACTATAGCATTTCAAAATATGAAAAATGTGTAAATATTTGTGTTTAAACATCGAAAACTATTCGTTAACTACAAAATGTCATGCCTATTCTAATTTTTATAGTCTGCCATTCGAGTGAACATTTCAATGTTCAATGGGGGTCATTTCTGTACATTTTCACTGAATTTGGTAATTTCGATAACAGCATTTGGATCGAGATTGTCATGTTTAAAAATCGATTTGTATATCCAAACTCTAGACGTGTACGTGCTTTTTTCAAACAAATCAGCAGAAGTTCAGAAAACGACATATTCTCTCCACAGTAAGTCAAAAGTCGAACCCACCCTTGTTTCTAAGGTAAAACGCAATACAAATATGAAACAGACTATAGCTTAAAAACTAGTTAATCAATAATTCATTTGTCACCAAAAAATACGGTTTCACATCAAATATCAAGTAAAATTACTGTTTTTGACACTTTTTGAGCACTATGATAAAGAAATGTCGACGCTGTATAGGTTGAAATAAACAATTAATTTCCCCATAGGCGACAATGATAGCCTTTTTCGAGATACAGACTTTAGAAAGTTGATTTTTTAAACGAAACCTTGCTAGAATTAAAGAAAAGTTATTAGGACAGTATTTTTTGGTCCAAAAAATATAGGTTCGCGTTGCTTTTCTTAGCGTAATTTGTACTTATCTCCCATGCCTATCAATTTTGCACATAAAAATACGTGTCTCATCCTAGCGTTTAAAAGACATCTCAGTTCCGTTAGGGCTAAGGAAAATAATTTATTTGGCCTTTGGTATAATGCAGAATGCACGAAGTCTCTAATAACAAAAAATAACGGGCGCACATATCAACCAATCAGGATTAGCTATACTCTTAATTCTGAATACCATGTTATGCTCATAAAATGGCTGCGCCCATAAAATCTAATGGTGTATTGTAACCTATACGGTATTTAATACTTTCTAGAATCATGCAATTCATAGTTCGTTAGATGCACAAATATATATGCCACACAAAAATCATCTTCAAAACGTTCTGGCATTACTCTCTGAATTTTCACAATTTTTTATCAGAGGTGACCCCAGTCAAAAAATGTGAAAAAAAAATTTCTGATTTTTTGAGTAAATGCGGTACTGCTAAAAAGGGCCTGAAGATAATGTCCACTTTCTCCAATGATTCTTTATATGTCATCAAGTACTGATTATATTGATACCAAAACCGATCCAATATGTAACTACTACGGTGAATTTTGAACAACAGTTTTAAATGAAACCATTTTCGTATAAAAGTACATTTTTGAAACAGACTATAGCATTTCAAAATATGAAAAATGTGTAAATATTTGTGTTTAAACATCGAAAACTATTCGTTAACTACAAAATGTCATGCCTATTCTAATTTTTATAGTCTGCCATTCGAGTGAACATTTCAATGTTCAATGGGGGTCATTTCTGTACATTTTCACTGAATTTGGTAATTTCGATAACAGCATTTGGATCGAGATTGTCATGTTTAAAAATCGATTTGTATATCCAAACTCTAGACGTGTACGTGCTTTTTTCAAACAAATCAGCAGAAGTTCAGAAAACGACATATTCTCTCCACAGTAAGTCAAAAGTCGAACCCACCCTTGTTTCTAAGGTAAAACGCAATACAAATATGAAACAGACTATAGCTTAAAAACTAGTTAATCAATAATTCATTTGTCACCAAAAAATACGGTTTCACATCAAATATCAAGTAAAATTACTGTTTTTGACACTTTTTGAGCACTATGATAAAGAAATGTCGACGCTGTATAGGTTGAAATAAACAATTAATTTCCCCATAGGCGACAATGATAGCCTTTTTCGAGATACAGACTTTAGAAAGTTGATTTTTTAAACGAAACCTTGCTAGAATTAAAGAAAAGTTATTAGGACAGTATTTTTTGGTCCAAAAAATATAGGTTCGCGTTGCATTTCTTAGCGTAATTTGTACTTATCTCCCATGCCTATCAATTTTGCACATAAAAATACGTGTCTCATCCTAGCGTTTAAAAGACATCTCAGTTCCGTTAGGGCTAAGGAAAATAATTTATTTGGCCTTTGGTATAATGCAGAATGCACGAAGTCTCTAATAACAAAAAATAACGGGCGCACATATCAACCAATCAGGATTAGCTATACTCTTAATTCTGAATACCATGTTATGCTCATAAAATGGCTGCGCCCATAAAATCTAATGGTGTATTGTAACCTATACGGTATTTAATACTTTCTAGAATCATGCAATTCATAGTTCGTTAGATGCACAAATATATATGCCACACAAAAATCATCTTCAAAACGTTCTGGCATTACTCTCTGAATTTTCACAATTTTTTATCAGAGGTGACCCCAGTCAAAAAATGTGAAAAAAAAATTTCTGATTTTTTGAGTAAATGCGGTACTGCTAAAAAGGGCCTGAAGATAATGTCCACTTTCTCCAATGATTCTTTATATGTCATCAAGTACTGATTATATTGATACCAAAACCGATCCAATATGTAACTACTACGGTGAATTTTGAACAACAGTTTTAAATGAAACCATTTTCGTATAAAAGTACATTTTTGAAACAGACTATAGCATTTCAAAATATGAAAAATGTGTAAATATTTGTGTTTAAACATCGAAAACTATTCGTTAACTACAAAATGTCATGCCTATTCTAATTTTTATAGTCTGCCATTCGAGTGAACATTTCAATGTTCAATGGGGGTCATTTCTGTACATTTTCACTGAATTTGGTAATTTCGATAACAGCATTTGGATCGAGATTGTCATGTTTAAAAATCGATTTGTATATCCAAACTCTAGACGTGTACGTGCTTTTTTCAAACAAATCAGCAGAAGTTCAGAAAACGACATATTCTCTCCACAGTAAGTCAAAAGTCGAACCCACCCTTGTTTCTAAGGTAAAACGCAATACAAATATGAAACAGACTATAGCTTAAAAACTAGTTAATCAATAATTCATTTGTCACCAAAAAATACGGTTTCACATCAAATATCAAGTAAAATTACTGTTTTTGACACTTTTTGAGCACTATGATAAAGAAATGTCGACGCTGTATAGGTTGAAATAAACAATTAATTTCCCCATAGGCGACAATGATAGCCTTTTTCGAGATACAGACTTTAGAAAGTTGATTTTTTAAACGAAACCTTGCTAGAATTAAAGAAAAGTTATTAGGACAGTATTTTTTGGTCCAAAAAATATAGGTTCGCGTTGCTTTTCTTAGCGTAATTTGTACTTATCTCCCATGCCTATCAATTTTGCACATAAAAATACGTGTCTCATCCTAGCGTTTAAAAGACATCTCAGTTCCGTTAGGGCTAAGGAAAATAATTTATTTGGCCTTTGGTATAATGCAGAATGCACGAAGTCTCTAATAACAAAAAATAACGGGCGCACATATCAACCAATCAGGATTAGCTATACTCTTAATTCTGAATACCATGTTATGCTCATAAAATGGCTGCGCCCATAAAATCTAATGGTGTATTGTAACCTATACGGTATTTAATACTTTCTAGAATCATGCAATTCATAGTTCGTTAGATGCACAAATATATATGCCACACAAAAATCATCTTCAAAACGTTCTGGCATTACTCTCTGAATTTTCACAATTTTTTATCAGAGGTGACCCCAGTCAAAAAATGTGAAAAAAAAATTTCTGATTTTTTGAGTAAATGCGGTACTGCTAAAAAGGGCCTGAAGATAATGTCCACTTTCTCCAATGATTCTTTATATGTCATCAAGTACTGATTATATTGATACCAAAACCGATCCAATATGTAACTACTACGGTGAATTTTGAACAACAGTTTTAAATGAAACCATTTTCGTATAAAAGTACATTTTTGAAACAGACTATAGCATTTCAAAATATGAAAAATGTGTAAATATTTGTGTTTAAACATCGAAAACTATTCGTTAACTACAAAATGTCATGCCTATTCTAATTTTTATAGTCTGCCATTCGAGTGAACATTTCAATGTTCAATGGGGGTCATTTCTGTACATTTTCACTGAATTTGGTAATTTCGATAACAGCATTTGGATCGAGATTGTCATGTTTAAAAATCGATTTGTATATCCAAACTCTAGACGTGTACGTGCTTTTTTCAAACAAATCAGCAGAAGTTCAGAAAACGACATATTCTCTCCACAGTAAGTCAAAAGTCGAACCCACCCTTGTTTCTAAGGTAAAACGCAATACAAATATGAAACAGACTATAGCTTAAAAACTAGTTAATCAATAATTCATTTGTCACCAAAAAATACGGTTTCACATCAAATATCAAGTAAAATTACTGTTTTTGACACTTTTTGAGCACTATGATAAAGAAATGTCGACGCTGTATAGGTTGAAATAAACAATTAATTTCCCCATAGGCGACAATGATAGCCTTTTTCGAGATACAGACTTTAGAAAGTTGATTTTTTAAACGAAACCTTGCTAGAATTAAAGAAAAGTTATTAGGACAGTATTTTTTGGTCCAAAAAATATAGGTTCGCGTTGCATTTCTTAGCGTAATTTGTACTTATCTCCCATGCCTATCAATTTTGCACATAAAAATACGTGTCTCATCCTAGCGTTTAAAAGACATCTCAGTTCCGTTAGGGCTAAGGAAAATAATTTATTTGGCCTTTGGTATAATGCAGAATGCACGAAGTCTCTAATAACAAAAAATAACGGGCGCACATATCAACCAATCAGGATTAGCTATACTCTTAATTCTGAATACCATGTTATGCTCATAAAATGGCTGCGCCCATAAAATCTAATGGTGTATTGTAACCTATACGGTATTTAATACTTTCTAGAATCATGCAATTCATAGTTCGTTAGATGCACAAATATATATGCCACACAAAAATCATCTTCAAAACGTTCTGGCATTACTCTCTGAATTTTCACAATTTTTTATCAGAGGTGACCCCAGTCAAAAAATGTGAAAAAAAAATTTCTGATTTTTTGAGTAAATGCGGTACTGCTAAAAAGGGCCTGAAGATAATGTCCACTTTCTCCAATGATTCTTTATATGTCATCAAGTACTGATTATATTGATACCAAAACCGATCCAATATGTAACTACTACGGTGAATTTTGAACAACAGTTTTAAATGAAACCATTTTCGTATAAAAGTACATTTTTGAAACAGACTATAGCATTTCAAAATATGAAAAATGTGTAAATATTTGTGTTTAAACATCGAAAACTATTCGTTAACTACAAAATGTCATGCCTATTCTAATTTTTATAGTCTGCCATTCGAGTGAACATTTCAATGTTCAATGGGGGTCATTTCTGTACATTTTCACTGAATTTGGTAATTTCGATAACAGCATTTGGATCGAGATTGTCATGTTTAAAAATCGATTTGTATATCCAAACTCTAGACGTGTACGTGCTTTTTTCAAACAAATCAGCAGAAGTTCAGAAAACGACATATTCTCTCCACAGTAAGTCAAAAGTCGAACCCACCCTTGTTTCTAAGGTAAAACGCAATACAAATATGAAACAGACTATAGCTTAAAAACTAGTTAATCAATAATTCATTTGTCACCAAAAAATACGGTTTCACATCAAATATCAAGTAAAATTACTGTTTTTGACACTTTTTGAGCACTATGATAAAGAAATGTCGACGCTGTATAGGTTGAAATAAACAATTAATTTCCCCATAGGCGACAATGATAGCCTTTTTCGAGATACAGACTTTAGAAAGTTGATTTTTTAAACGAAACCTTGCTAGAATTAAAGAAAAGTTATTAGGACAGTATTTTTTGGTCCAAAAAATATAGGTTCGCGTTGCTTTTCTTAGCGTAATTTGTACTTATCTCCCATGCCTATCAATTTTGCACATAAAAATACGTGTCTCATCCTAGCGTTTAAAAGACATCTCAGTTCCGTTAGGGCTAAGGAAAATAATTTATTTGGCCTTTGGTATAATGCAGAATGCACGAAGTCTCTAATAACAAAAAATAACGGGCGCACATATCAACCAATCAGGATTAGCTATACTCTTAATTCTGAATACCATGTTATGCTCATAAAATGGCTGCGCCCATAAAATCTAATGGTGTATTGTAACCTATACGGTATTTAATACTTTCTAGAATCATGCAATTCATAGTTCGTTAGATGCACAAATATATATGCCACACAAAAATCATCTTCAAAACGTTCTGGCATTACTCTCTGAATTTTCACAATTTTTTATCAGAGGTGACCCCAGTCAAAAAATGTGAAAAAAAAATTTCTGATTTTTTGAGTAAATGCGGTACTGCTAAAAAGGGCCTGAAGATAATGTCCACTTTCTCCAATGATTCTTTATATGTCATCAAGTACTGATTATATTGATACCAAAACCGATCCAATATGTAACTACTACGGTGAATTTTGAACAACAGTTTTAAATGAAACCATTTTCGTATAAAAGTACATTTTTGAAACAGACTATAGCATTTCAAAATATGAAAAATGTGTAAATATTTGTGTTTAAACATCGAAAACTATTCGTTAACTACAAAATGTCATGCCTATTCTAATTTTTATAGTCTGCCATTCGAGTGAACATTTCAATGTTCAATGGGGGTCATTTCTGTACATTTTCACTGAATTTGGTAATTTCGATAACAGCATTTGGATCGAGATTGTCATGTTTAAAAATCGATTTGTATATCCAAACTCTAGACGTGTACGTGCTTTTTTCAAACAAATCAGCAGAAGTTCAGAAAACGACATATTCTCTCCACAGTAAGTCAAAAGTCGAACCCACCCTTGTTTCTAAGGTAAAACGCAATACAAATATGAAACAGACTATAGCTTAAAAACTAGTTAATCAATAATTCATTTGTCACCAAAAAATACGGTTTCACATCAAATATCAAGTAAAATTACTGTTTTTGACACTTTTTGAGCACTATGATAAAGAAATGTCGACGCTGTATACGGTATTTAATACTTTCTAGAATCATGCAATTCATAGTTCGTTAGATGCACAAATATATATGCCACACAAAAATCATCTTCAAAACGTTCTGGCATTACTCTCTGAATTTTCACAATTTTTTATCAGAGGTGACCCCAGTCAAAAAATGTGAAAAAAAAATTTCTGATTTTTTGAGTAAATGCGGTACTGCTAAAAAGGGCCTGAAGATAATGTCCACTTTCTCCAATGATTCTTTATATGTCATCAAGTACTGATTATATTGATACCAAAACCGATCCAATATGTAACTACTACGGTGAATTTTGAACAACAGTTTTAAATGAAACCATTTTCGTATAAAAGTACATTTTTGAAACAGACTATAGCATTTCAAAATATGAAAAATGTGTAAATATTTGTGTTTAAACATCGAAAACTATTCGTTAACTACAAAATGTCATGCCTATTCTAATTTTTATAGTCTGCCATTCGAGTGAACATTTCAATGTTCAATGGGGGTCATTTCTGTACATTTTCACTGAATTTGGTAATTTCGATAACAGCATTTGGATCGAGATTGTCATGTTTAAAAATCGATTTGTATATCCAAACTCTAGACGTGTACGTGCTTTTTTCAAACAAATCAGCAGAAGTTCAGAAAACGACATATTCTCTCCACAGTAAGTCAAAAGTCGAACCCACCCTTGTTTCTAAGGTAAAACGCAATACAAATATGAAACAGACTATAGCTTAAAAACTAGTTAATCAATAATTCATTTGTCACCAAAAAATACGGTTTCACATCAAATATCAAGTAAAATTACTGTTTTTGACACTTTTTGAGCACTATGATAAAGAAATGTCGACGCTGTATAGGTTGAAATAAACAATTAATTTCCCCATAGGCGACAATGATAGCCTTTTTCGAGATACAGACTTTAGAAAGTTGATTTTTTAAACGAAACCTTGCTAGAATTAAAGAAAAGTTATTAGGACAGTATTTTTTGGTCCAAAAAATATAGGTTCGCGTTGCTTTTCTTAGCGTAATTTGTACTTATCTCCCATGCCTATCAATTTTGCACATAAAAATACGTGTCTCATCCTAGCGTTTAAAAGACATCTCAGTTCCGTTAGGGCTAAGGAAAATAATTTATTTGGCCTTTGGTATAATGCAGAATGCACGAAGTCTCTAATAACAAAAAATAACGGGCGCACATATCAACCAATCAGGATTAGCTATACTCTTAATTCTGAATACCATGTTATGCTCATAAAATGGCTGCGCCCATAAAATCTAATGGTGTATTGTAACCTATACGGTATTTAATACTTTCTAGAATCATGCAATTCATAGTTCGTTAGATGCACAAATATATATGCCACACAAAAATCATCTTCAAAACGTTCTGGCATTACTCTCTGAATTTTCACAATTTTTTATCAGAGGTGACCCCAGTCAAAAAATGTGAAAAAAAAATTTCTGATTTTTTGAGTAAATGCGGTACTGCTAAAAAGGGCCTGAAGATAATGTCCACTTTCTCCAATGATTCTTTATATGTCATCAAGTACTGATTATATTGATACCAAAACCGATCCAATATGTAACTACTACGGTGAATTTTGAACAACAGTTTTAAATGAAACCATTTTCGTATAAAAGTACATTTTTGAAACAGACTATAGCATTTCAAAATATGAAAAATGTGTAAATATTTGTGTTTAAACATCGAAAACTATTCGTTAACTACAAAATGTCATGCCTATTCTAATTTTTATAGTCTGCCATTCGAGTGAACATTTCAATGTTCAATGGGGGTCATTTCTGTACATTTTCACTGAATTTGGTAATTTCGATAACAGCATTTGGATCGAGATTGTCATGTTTAAAAATCGATTTGTATATCCAAACTCTAGACGTGTACGTGCTTTTTTCAAACAAATCAGCAGAAGTTCAGAAAACGACATATTCTCTCCACAGTAAGTCAAAAGTCGAACCCACCCTTGTTTCTAAGGTAAAACGCAATACAAATATGAAACAGACTATAGCTTAAAAACTAGTTAATCAATAATTCATTTGTCACCAAAAAATACGGTTTCACATCAAATATCAAGTAAAATTACTGTTTTTGACACTTTTTGAGCACTATGATAAAGAAATGTCGACGCTGTATAGGTTGAAATAAACAATTAATTTCCCCATAGGCGACAATGATAGCCTTTTTCGAGATACAGACTTTAGAAAGTTGATTTTTTAAACGAAACCTTGCTAGAATTAAAGAAAAGTTATTAGGACAGTATTTTTTGGTCCAAAAAATATAGGTTCGCGTTGCATTTCTTAGCGTAATTTGTACTTATCTCCCATGCCTATCAATTTTGCACATAAAAATACGTGTCTCATCCTAGCGTTTAAAAGACATCTCAGTTCCGTTAGGGCTAAGGAAAATAATTTATTTGGCCTTTGGTATAATGCAGAATGCACGAAGTCTCTAATAACAAAAAATAACGGGCGCACATATCAACCAATCAGGATTAGCTATACTCTTAATTCTGAATACCATGTTATGCTCATAAAATGGCTGCGCCCATAAAATCTAATGGTGTATTGTAACCTATACGGTATTTAATACTTTCTAGAATCATGCAATTCATAGTTCGTTAGATGCACAAATATATATGCCACACAAAAATCATCTTCAAAACGTTCTGGCATTACTCTCTGAATTTTCACAATTTTTTATCAGAGGTGACCCCAGTCAAAAAATGTGAAAAAAAAATTTCTGATTTTTTGAGTAAATGCGGTACTGCTAAAAAGGGCCTGAAGATAATGTCCACTTTCTCCAATGATTCTTTATATGTCATCAAGTACTGATTATATTGATACCAAAACCGATCCAATATGTAACTACTACGGTGAATTTTGAACAACAGTTTTAAATGAAACCATTTTCGTATAAAAGTACATTTTTGAAACAGACTATAGCA
Source organism: Mytilus californianus (assembly GCF_021869535.1). Classification (NCBI taxonomy): domain Eukaryota; kingdom Metazoa; phylum Mollusca; class Bivalvia; order Mytilida; family Mytilidae; genus Mytilus; species Mytilus californianus. Next base: position 58,448 of record NW_026262601.1, on the reverse strand, counting down.
TTTCAAAATATGAAAAATGTGTAAATATTTGTGTTTAAACATCGAAAACTATTCGTTAACTACAAAATGTCATGCCTATTCTAATTTTTATAGTCTGCCATTCGAGTGAACATTTCAATGTTCAATGGGGGTCATTTCTGTACATTTTCACTGAATTTGGTAATTTCGATAACAGCATTTGGATCGAGATTGTCATGTTTAAAAATCGATTTGTATATCCAAACTCTAGACGTGTACGTGCTTTTTTCAAACAAATCAGCAGAAGTTCAGAAAACGACATATTCTCTCCACAGTAAGTCAAAAGTCGAACCCACCCTTGTTTCTAAGGTAAAACGCAATACAAATATGAAACAGACTATAGCTTAAAAACTAGTTAATCAATAATTCATTTGTCACCAAAAAATACGGTTTCACATCAAATATCAAGTAAAATTACTGTTTTTGACACTTTTTGAGCACTATGATAAAGAAATGTCGACGCTGTATAGGTTGAAATAAACAATTAATTTCCCCATAGGCGACAATGATAGCCTTTTTCGAGATACAGACTTTAGAAAGTTGATTTTTTAAACGAAACCTTGCTAGAATTAAAGAAAAGTTATTAGGACAGTATTTTTTGGTCCAAAAAATATAGGTTCGCGTTGCTTTTCTTAGCGTAATTTGTACTTATCTCCCATGCCTATCAATTTTGCACATAAAAATACGTGTCTCATCCTAGCGTTTAAAAGACATCTCAGTTCCGTTAGGGCTAAGGAAAATAATTTATTTGGCCTTTGGTATAATGCAGAATGCACGAAGTCTCTAATAACAAAAAATAACGGGCGCACATATCAACCAATCAGGATTAGCTATACTCTTAATTCTGAATACCATGTTATGCTCATAAAATGGCTGCGCCCATAAAATCTAATGGTGTATTGTAACCTATACGGTATTTAATACTTTCTAGAATCATGCAATTCATAGTTCGTTAGATGCACAAATATATATGCCACACAAAAATCATCTTCAAAACGTTCTGGCATTACTCTCTGAATTTTCACAATTTTTTATCAGAGGTGACCCCAGTCAAAAAATGTGAAAAAAAAATTTCTGATTTTTTGAGTAAATGCGGTACTGCTAAAAAGGGCCTGAAGATAATGTCCACTTTCTCCAATGATTCTTTATATGTCATCAAGTACTGATTATATTGATACCAAAACCGATCCAATATGTAACTACTACGGTGAATTTTGAACAACAGTTTTAAATGAAACCATTTTCGTATAAAAGTACATTTTTGAAACAGACTATAGCATTTCAAAATATGAAAAATGTGTAAATATTTGTGTTTAAACATCGAAAACTATTCGTTAACTACAAAATGTCATGCCTATTCTAATTTTTATAGTCTGCCATTCGAGTGAACATTTCAATGTTCAATGGGGGTCATTTCTGTACATTTTCACTGAATTTGGTAATTTCGATAACAGCATTTGGATCGAGATTGTCATGTTTAAAAATCGATTTGTATATCCAAACTCTAGACGTGTACGTGCTTTTTTCAAACAAATCAGCAGAAGTTCAGAAAACGACATATTCTCTCCACAGTAAGTCAAAAGTCGAACCCACCCTTGTTTCTAAGGTAAAACGCAATACAAATATGAAACAGACTATAGCTTAAAAACTAGTTAATCAATAATTCATTTGTCACCAAAAAATACGGTTTCACATCAAATATCAAGTAAAATTACTGTTTTTGACACTTTTTGAGCACTATGATAAAGAAATGTCGACGCTGTATACGGTATTTAATACTTTCTAGAATCATGCAATTCATAGTTCGTTAGATGCACAAATATATATGCCACACAAAAATCATCTTCAAAACGTTCTGGCATTACTCTCTGAATTTTCACAATTTTTTATCAGAGGTGACCCCAGTCAAAAAATGTGAAAAAAAAATTTCTGATTTTTTGAGTAAATGCGGTACTGCTAAAAAGGGCCTGAAGATAATGTCCACTTTCTCCAATGATTCTTTATATGTCATCAAGTACTGATTATATTGATACCAAAACCGATCCAATATGTAACTACTACGGTGAATTTTGAACAACAGTTTTAAATGAAACCATTTTCGTATAAAAGTACATTTTTGAAACAGACTATAGCATTTCAAAATATGAAAAATGTGTAAATATTTGTGTTTAAACATCGAAAACTATTCGTTAACTACAAAATGTCATGCCTATTCTAATTTTTATAGTCTGCCATTCGAGTGAACATTTCAATGTTCAATGGGGGTCATTTCTGTACATTTTCACTGAATTTGGTAATTTCGATAACAGCATTTGGATCGAGATTGTCATGTTTAAAAATCGATTTGTATATCCAAACTCTAGACGTGTACGTGCTTTTTTCAAACAAATCAGCAGAAGTTCAGAAAACGACATATTCTCTCCACAGTAAGTCAAAAGTCGAACCCACCCTTGTTTCTAAGGTAAAACGCAATACAAATATGAAACAGACTATAGCTTAAAAACTAGTTAATCAATAATTCATTTGTCACCAAAAAATACGGTTTCACATCAAATATCAAGTAAAATTACTGTTTTTGACACTTTTTGAGCACTATGATAAAGAAATGTCGACGCTGTATAGGTTGAAATAAACAATTAATTTCCCCATAGGCGACAATGATAGCCTTTTTCGAGATACAGACTTTAGAAAGTTGATTTTTTAAACGAAACCTTGCTAGAATTAAAGAAAAGTTATTAGGACAGTATTTTTTGGTCCAAAAAATATAGGTTCGCGTTGCTTTTCTTAGCGTAATTTGTACTTATCTCCCATGCCTATCAATTTTGCACATAAAAATACGTGTCTCATCCTAGCGTTTAAAAGACATCTCAGTTCCGTTAGGGCTAAGGAAAATAATTTATTTGGCCTTTGGTATAATGCAGAATGCACGAAGTCTCTAATAACAAAAAATAACGGGCGCACATATCAACCAATCAGGATTAGCTATACTCTTAATTCTGAATACCATGTTATGCTCATAAAATGGCTGCGCCCATAAAATCTAATGGTGTATTGTAACCTATACGGTATTTAATACTTTCTAGAATCATGCAATTCATAGTTCGTTAGATGCACAAATATATATGCCACACAAAAATCATCTTCAAAACGTTCTGGCATTACTCTCTGAATTTTCACAATTTTTTATCAGAGGTGACCCCAGTCAAAAAATGTGAAAAAAAAATTTCTGATTTTTTGAGTAAATGCGGTACTGCTAAAAAGGGCCTGAAGATAATGTCCACTTTCTCCAATGATTCTTTATATGTCATCAAGTACTGATTATATTGATACCAAAACCGATCCAATATGTAACTACTACGGTGAATTTTGAACAACAGTTTTAAATGAAACCATTTTCGTATAAAAGTACATTTTTGAAACAGACTATAGCATTTCAAAATATGAAAAATGTGTAAATATTTGTGTTTAAACATCGAAAACTATTCGTTAACTACAAAATGTCATGCCTATTCTAATTTTTATAGTCTGCCATTCGAGTGAACATTTCAATGTTCAATGGGGGTCATTTCTGTACATTTTCACTGAATTTGGTAATTTCGATAACAGCATTTGGATCGAGATTGTCATGTTTAAAAATCGATTTGTATATCCAAACTCTAGACGTGTACGTGCTTTTTTCAAACAAATCAGCAGAAGTTCAGAAAACGACATATTCTCTCCACAGTAAGTCAAAAGTCGAACCCACCCTTGTTTCTAAGGTAAAACGCAATACAAATATGAAACAGACTATAGCTTAAAAACTAGTTAATCAATAATTCATTTGTCACCAAAAAATACGGTTTCACATCAAATATCAAGTAAAATTACTGTTTTTGACACTTTTTGAGCACTATGATAAAGAAATGTCGACGCTGTATACGGTATTTAATACTTTCTAGAATCATGCAATTCATAGTTCGTTAGATGCACAAATATATATGCCACACAAAAATCATCTTCAAAACGTTCTGGCATTACTCTCTGAATTTTCACAATTTTTTATCAGAGGTGACCCCAGTCAAAAAATGTGAAAAAAAAATTTCTGATTTTTTGAGTAAATGCGGTACTGCTAAAAAGGGCCTGAAGATAATGTCCACTTTCTCCAATGATTCTTTATATGTCATCAAGTACTGATTATATTGATACCAAAACCGATCCAATATGTAACTACTACGGTGAATTTTGAACAACAGTTTTAAATGAAACCATTTTCGTATAAAAGTACATTTTTGAAACAGACTATAGCATTTCAAAATATGAAAAATGTGTAAATATTTGTGTTTAAACATCGAAAACTATTCGTTAACTACAAAATGTCATGCCTATTCTAATTTTTATAGTCTGCCATTCGAGTGAACATTTCAATGTTCAATGGGGGTCATTTCTGTACATTTTCACTGAATTTGGTAATTTCGATAACAGCATTTGGATCGAGATTGTCATGTTTAAAAATCGATTTGTATATCCAAACTCTAGACGTGTACGTGCTTTTTTCAAACAAATCAGCAGAAGTTCAGAAAACGACATATTCTCTCCACAGTAAGTCAAAAGTCGAACCCACCCTTGTTTCTAAGGTAAAACGCAATACAAATATGAAACAGACTATAGCTTAAAAACTAGTTAATCAATAATTCATTTGTCACCAAAAAATACGGTTTCACATCAAATATCAAGTAAAATTACTGTTTTTGACACTTTTTGAGCACTATGATAAAGAAATGTCGACGCTGTATAGGTTGAAATAAACAATTAATTTCCCCATAGGCGACAATGATAGCCTTTTTCGAGATACAGACTTTAGAAAGTTGATTTTTTAAACGAAACCTTGCTAGAATTAAAGAAAAGTTATTAGGACAGTATTTTTTGGTCCAAAAAATATAGGTTCGCGTTGCTTTTCTTAGCGTAATTTGTACTTATCTCCCATGCCTATCAATTTTGCACATAAAAATACGTGTCTCATCCTAGCGTTTAAAAGACATCTCAGTTCCGTTAGGGCTAAGGAAAATAATTTATTTGGCCTTTGGTATAATGCAGAATGCACGAAGTCTCTAATAACAAAAAATAACGGGCGCACATATCAACCAATCAGGATTAGCTATACTCTTAATTCTGAATACCATGTTATGCTCATAAAATGGCTGCGCCCATAAAATCTAATGGTGTATTGTAACCTATACGGTATTTAATACTTTCTAGAATCATGCAATTCATAGTTCGTTAGATGCACAAATATATATGCCACACAAAAATCATCTTCAAAACGTTCTGGCATTACTCTCTGAATTTTCACAATTTTTTATCAGAGGTGACCCCAGTCAAAAAATGTGAAAAAAAAATTTCTGATTTTTTGAGTAAATGCGGTACTGCTAAAAAGGGCCTGAAGATAATGTCCACTTTCTCCAATGATTCTTTATATGTCATCAAGTACTGATTATATTGATACCAAAACCGATCCAATATGTAACTACTACGGTGAATTTTGAACAACAGTTTTAAATGAAACCATTTTCGTATAAAAGTACATTTTTGAAACAGACTATAGCATTTCAAAATATGAAAAATGTGTAAATATTTGTGTTTAAACATCGAAAACTATTCGTTAACTACAAAATGTCATGCCTATTCTAATTTTTATAGTCTGCCATTCGAGTGAACATTTCAATGTTCAATGGGGGTCATTTCTGTACATTTTCACTGAATTTGGTAATTTCGATAACAGCATTTGGATCGAGATTGTCATGTTTAAAAATCGATTTGTATATCCAAACTCTAGACGTGTACGTGCTTTTTTCAAACAAATCAGCAGAAGTTCAGAAAACGACATATTCTCTCCACAGTAAGTCAAAAGTCGAACCCACCCTTGTTTCTAAGGTAAAACGCAATACAAATATGAAACAGACTATAGCTTAAAAACTAGTTAATCAATAATTCATTTGTCACCAAAAAATACGGTTTCACATCAAATATCAAGTAAAATTACTGTTTTTGACACTTTTTGAGCACTATGATAAAGAAATGTCGACGCTGTATAGGTTGAAATAAACAATTAATTTCCCCATAGGCGACAATGATAGCCTTTTTCGAGATACAGACTTTAGAAAGTTGATTTTTTAAACGAAACCTTGCTAGAATTAAAGAAAAGTTATTAGGACAGTATTTTTTGGTCCAAAAAATATAGGTTCGCGTTGCATTTCTTAGCGTAATTTGTACTTATCTCCCATGCCTATCAATTTTGCACATAAAAATACGTGTCTCATCCTAGCGTTTAAAAGACATCTCAGTTCCGTTAGGGCTAAGGAAAATAATTTATTTGGCCTTTGGTATAATGCAGAATGCACGAAGTCTCTAATAACAAAAAATAACGGGCGCACATATCAACCAATCAGGATTAGCTATACTCTTAATTCTGAATACCATGTTATGCTCATAAAATGGCTGCGCCCATAAAATCTAATGGTGTATTGTAACCTATACGGTATTTAATACTTTCTAGAATCATGCAATTCATAGTTCGTTAGATGCACAAATATATATGCCACACAAAAATCATCTTCAAAACGTTCTGGCATTACTCTCTGAATTTTCACAATTTTTTATCAGAGGTGACCCCAGTCAAAAAATGTGAAAAAAAAATTTCTGATTTTTTGAGTAAATGCGGTACTGCTAAAAAGGGCCTGAAGATAATGTCCACTTTCTCCAATGATTCTTTATATGTCATCAAGTACTGATTATATTGATACCAAAACCGATCCAATATGTAACTACTACGGTGAATTTTGAACAACAGTTTTAAATGAAACCATTTTCGTATAAAAGTACATTTTTGAAACAGACTATAGCATTTCAAAATATGAAAAATGTGTAAATATTTGTGTTTAAACATCGAAAACTATTCGTTAACTACAAAATGTCATGCCTATTCTAATTTTTATAGTCTGCCATTCGAGTGAACATTTCAATGTTCAATGGGGGTCATTTCTGTACATTTTCACTGAATTTGGTAATTTCGATAACAGCATTTGGATCGAGATTGTCATGTTTAAAAATCGATTTGTATATCCAAACTCTAGACGTGTACGTGCTTTTTTCAAACAAATCAGCAGAAGTTCAGAAAACGACATATTCTCTCCACAGTAAGTCAAAAGTCGAACCCACCCTTGTTTCTAAGGTAAAACGCAATACAAATATGAAACAGACTATAGCTTAAAAACTAGTTAATCAATAATTCATTTGTCACCAAAAAATACGGTTTCACATCAAATATCAAGTAAAATTACTGTTTTTGACACTTTTTGAGCACTATGATAAAGAAATGTCGACGCTGTATAGGTTGAAATAAACAATTAATTTCCCCATAGGCGACAATGATAGCCTTTTTCGAGATACAGACTTTAGAAAGTTGATTTTTTAAACGAAACCTTGCTAGAATTAAAGAAAAGTTATTAGGACAGTATTTTTTGGTCCAAAAAATATAGGTTCGCGTTGCTTTTCTTAGCGTAATTTGTACTTATCTCCCATGCCTATCAATTTTGCACATAAAAATACGTGTCTCATCCTAGCGTTTAAAAGACATCTCAGTTCCGTTAGGGCTAAGGAAAATAATTTATTTGGCCTTTGGTATAATGCAGAATGCACGAAGTCTCTAATAACAAAAAATAACGGGCGCACATATCAACCAATCAGGATTAGCTATACTCTTAATTCTGAATACCATGTTATGCTCATAAAATGGCTGCGCCCATAAAATCTAATGGTGTATTGTAACCTATACGGTATTTAATACTTTCTAGAATCATGCAATTCATAGTTCGTTAGATGCACAAATATATATGCCACACAAAAATCATCTTCAAAACGTTCTGGCATTACTCTCTGAATTTTCACAATTTTTTATCAGAGGTGACCCCAGTCAAAAAATGTGAAAAAAAAATTTCTGATTTTTTGAGTAAATGCGGTACTGCTAAAAAGGGCCTGAAGATAATGTCCACTTTCTCCAATGATTCTTTATATGTCATCAAGTACTGATTATATTGATACCAAAACCGATCCAATATGTAACTACTACGGTGAATTTTGAACAACAGTTTTAAATGAAACCATTTTCGTATAAAAGTACATTTTTGAAACAGACTATAGCATTTCAAAATATGAAAAATGTGTAAATATTTGTGTTTAAACATCGAAAACTATTCGTTAACTACAAAATGTCATGCCTATTCTAATTTTTATAGTCTGCCATTCGAGTGAACATTTCAATGTTCAATGGGGGTCATTTCTGTACATTTTCACTGAATTTGGTAATTTCGATAACAGCATTTGGATCGAGATTGTCATGTTTAAAAATCGATTTGTATATCCAAACTCTAGACGTGTACGTGCTTTTTTCAAACAAATCAGCAGAAGTTCAGAAAACGACATATTCTCTCCACAGTAAGTCAAAAGTCGAACCCACCCTTGTTTCTAAGGTAAAACGCAATACAAATATGAAACAGACTATAGCTTAAAAACTAGTTAATCAATAATTCATTTGTCACCAAAAAATACGGTTTCACATCAAATATCAAATAAAATTACTGTTTTTGACACTTTTTGAGCACTATGATAAAGAAATGTCGACGCTGTATACGGTATTTAATACTTTCTAGAATCATGCAATTCATAGTTCGTTAGATGCACAAATATATATGCCACACAAAAATCATCTTCAAAACGTTCTGGCATTACTCTCTGAATTTTCACAATTTTTTATCAGAGGTGACCCCAGTCAAAAAATGTGAAAAAAAAATTTCTGATTTTTTGAGTAAATGCGGTACTGCTAAAAAGGGCCTGAAGATAATGTCCACTTTCTCCAATGATTCTTTATATGTCATCAAGTACTGATTATATTGATACCAAAACCGATCCAATATGTAACTACTACGGTGAATTTTGAACAACAGTTTTAAATGAAACCATTTTCGTATAAAAGTACATTTTTGAAACAGACTATAGCATTTCAAAATATGAAAAATGTGTAAATATTTGTGTTTAAACATCGAAAACTATTCGTTAACTACAAAATGTCATGCCTATTCTAATTTTTATAGTCTGCCATTCGAGTGAACATTTCAATGTTCAATGGGGGTCATTTCTGTACATTTTCACTGAATTTGGTAATTTCGATAACAGCATTTGGATCGAGATTGTCATGTTTAAAAATCGATTTGTATATCCAAACTCTAGACGTGTACGTGCTTTTTTCAAACAAATCAGCAGAAGTTCAGAAAACGACATATTCTCTCCACAGTAAGTCAAAAGTCGAACCCACCCTTGTTTCTAAGGTAAAACGCAATACAAATATGAAACAGACTATAGCTTAAAAACTAGTTAATCAATAATTCATTTGTCACCAAAAAATACGGTTTCACATCAAATATCAAGTAAAATTACTGTTTTTGACACTTTTTGAGCACTATGATAAAGAAATGTCGACGCTGTATACGGTATTTAATACTTTCTAGAATCATGCAATTCATAGTTCGTTAGATGCACAAATATATATGCCACACAAAAATCATCTTCAAAACGTTCTGGCATTACTCTCTGAATTTTCACAATTTTTTATCAGAGGTGACCCCAGTCAAAAAATGTGAAAAAAAAATTTCTGATTTTTTGAGTAAATGCGGTACTGCTAAAAAGGGCCTGAAGATAATGTCCACTTTCTCCAATGATTCTTTATATGTCATCAAGTACTGATTATATTGATACCAAAACCGATCCAATATGTAACTACTACGGTGAATTTTGAACAACAGTTTTAAATGAAACCATTTTCGTATAAAAGTACATTTTTGAAACAGACTATAGCATTTCAAAATATGAAAAATGTGTAAATATTTGTGTTTAAACATCGAAAACTATTCGTTAACTACAAAATGTCATGCCTATTCTAATTTTTATAGTCTGCCATTCGAGTGAACATTTCAATGTTCAATGGGGGTCATTTCTGTACATTTTCACTGAATTTGGTAATTTCGATAACAGCATTTGGATCGAGATTGTCATGTTTAAAAATCGATTTGTATATCCAAACTCTAGACGTGTACGTGCTTTTTTCAAACAAATCAGCAGAAGTTCAGAAAACGACATATTCTCTCCACAGTAAGTCAAAAGTCGAACCCACCCTTGTTTCTAAGGTAAAACGCAATACAAATATGAAACAGACTATAGCTTAAAAACTAGTTAATCAATAATTCATTTGTCACCAAAAAATACGGTTTCACATCAAATATCAAGTAAAATTACTGTTTTTGACACTTTTTGAGCACTATGATAAAGAAATGTCGACGCTGTATAGGTTGAAATAAACAATTAATTTCCCCATAGGCGACAATGATAGCCTTTTTCGAGATACAGACTTTAGAAAGTTGATTTTTTAAACGAAACCTTGCTAGAATTAAAGAAAAGTTATTAGGACAGTATTTTTTGGTCCAAAAAATATAGGTTCGCGTTGCTTTTCTTAGCGTAATTTGTACTTATCTCCCATGCCTATCAATTTTGCACATAAAAATACGTGTCTCATCCTAGCGTTTAAAAGACATCTCAGTTCCGTTAGGGCTAAGGAAAATAATTTATTTGGCCTTTGGTATAATGCAGAATGCACGAAGTCTCTAATAACAAAAAATAACGGGCGCACATATCAACCAATCAGGATTAGCTATACTCTTAATTCTGAATACCATGTTATGCTCATAAAATGGCTGCGCCCATAAAATCTAATGGTGTATTGTAACCTATACGGTATTTAATACTTTCTAGAATCATGCAATTCATAGTTCGTTAGATGCACAAATATATATGCCACACAAAAATCATCTTCAAAACGTTCTGGCATTACTCTCTGAATTTTCACAATTTTTTATCAGAGGTGACCCCAGTCAAAAAATGTGAAAAAAAAATTTCTGATTTTTTGAGTAAATGCGGTACTGCTAAAAAGGGCCTGAAGATAATGTCCACTTTCTCCAATGATTCTTTATATGTCATCAAGTACTGATTATATTGATACCAAAACCGATCCAATATGTAACTACTACGGTGAATTTTGAACAACAGTTTTAAATGAAACCATTTTCGTATAAAAGTACATTTTTGAAACAGACTATAGCATTTCAAAATATGCAAAATGTGTAAATATTTGTGTTTAAACATCGAAAACTATTCGTTAACTACAAAATGTCATGCCTATTCTAATTTTTATAGTCTGCCATTCGAGTGAACATTTCAATGTTCAATGGGGGTCATTTCTGTACATTTTCACTGAATTTGGTAATTTCGATAACAGCATTTGGATCGAGATTGTCATGTTTAAAAATCGATTTGTATATCCAAACTCTAGACGTGTACGTGCTTTTTTCAAACAAATCAGCAGAAGTTCAGAAAACGACATATTCTCTCCACAGTAAGTCAAAAGTCGAACCCACCCTTGTTTCTAAGGTAAAACGCAATACAAATATGAAACAGACTATAGCTTAAAAACTAGTTAATCAATAATTCATTTGTCACCAAAAAATACGGTTTCACATCAAATATCAAGTAAAATTACTGTTTTTGACACTTTTTGAGCACTATGATAAAGAAATGTCGACGCTGTATACGGTATTTAATACTTTCTAGAATCATGCAATTCATAGTTCGTTAGATGCACAAATATATATGCCACACAAAAATCATCTTCAAAACGTTCTGGCATTACTCTCTGAATTTTCACAATTTTTTATCAGAGGTGACCCCAGTCAAAAAATGTGAAAAAAAAATTTCTGATTTTTTGAGTAAATGCGGTACTGCTAAAAAGGGCCTGAAGATAATGTCCACTTTCTCCAATGATTCTTTATATGTCATCAAGTACTGATTATATTGATACCAAAACCGATCCAATATGTAACTACTACGGTGAATTTTGAACAACAGTTTTAAATGAAACCATTTTCGTATAAAAGTACATTTTTGAAACAGACTATAGCATTTCAAAATATGAAAAATGTGTAAATATTTGTGTTTAAACATCGAAAACTATTCGTTAACTACAAAATGTCATGCCTATTCTAATTTTTATAGTCTGCCATTCGAGTGAACATTTCAATGTTCAATGGGGGTCATTTCTGTACATTTTCACTGAATTTGGTAATTTCGATAACAGCATTTGGATCGAGATTGTCATGTTTAAAAATCGATTTGTATATCCAAACTCTAGACGTGTACGTGCTTTTTTCAAACAAATCAGCAGAAGTTCAGAAAACGACATATTCTCTCCACAGTAAGTCAAAAGTCGAACCCACCCTTGTTTCTAAGGTAAAACGCAATACAAATATGAAACAGACTATAGCTTAAAAACTAGTTAATCAATAATTCATTTGTCACCAAAAAATACGGTTTCACATCAAATATCAAGTAAAATTACTGTTTTTGACACTTTTTGAGCACTATGATAAAGAAATGTCGACGCTGTATACGGTATTTAATACTTTCTAGAATCATGCAATTCATAGTTCGTTAGATGCACAAATATATATGCCACACAAAAATCATCTTCAAAACGTTCTGGCATTACTCTCTGAATTTTCACAATTTTTTATCAGAGGTGACCCCAGTCAAAAAATGTGAAAAAAAAATTTCTGATTTTTTGAGTAAATGCGGTACTGCTAAAAAGGGCCTGAAGATAATGTCCACTTTCTCCAATGATTCTTTATATGTCATCAAGTACTGATTATATTGATACCAAAACCGATCCAATATGTAACTACTACGGTGAATTTTGAACAACAGTTTTAAATGAAACCATTTTCGTATAAAAGTACATTTTTGAAACAGACTATAGCATTTCAAAATATGAAAAATGTGTAAATATTTGTGTTTAAACATCGAAAACTATTCGTTAACTACAAAATGTCATGCCTATTCTAATTTTTATAGTCTGCCATTCGAGTGAACATTTCAATGTTCAATGGGGGTCATTTCTGTACATTTTCACTGAATTTGGTAATTTCGATAACAGCATTTGGATCGAGATTGTCATGTTTAAAAATCGATTTGTATATCCAAACTCTAGACGTGTACGTGCTTTTTTCAAACAAATCAGCAGAAGTTCAGAAAACGACATATTCTCTCCACAGTAAGTCAAAAGTCGAACCCACCCTTGTTTCTAAGGTAAAACGCAATACAAATATGAAACAGACTATAGCTTAAAAACTAGTTAATCAATAATTCATTTGTCACCAAAAAATACGGTTTCACATCAAATATCAAGTAAAATTACTGTTTTTGACACTTTTTGAGCACTATGATAAAGAAATGTCGACGCTGTATACGGTATTTAATACTTTCTAGAATCATGCAATTCATAGTTCGTTAGATGCACAAATATATATGCCACACAAAAATCATCTTCAAAACGTTCTGGCATTACTCTCTGAATTTTCACAATTTTTTATCAGAGGTGACCCCAGTCAAAAAATGTGAAAAAAAAATTTCTGATTTTTTGAGTAAATGCGGTACTGCTAAAAAGGGCCTGAAGATAATGTCCTCTTTCTCCAATGATTCTTTATATGTCATCAAGTACTGATTATATTGATACCAAAACCGATCCAATATGTAACTACTACGGTGAATTTTGAACAACAGTTTTAAATGAAACCATTTTCGTATAAAAGTACATTTTTGAAACAGACTATAGCATTTCAAAATATGAAAAATGTGTAAATATTTGTGTTTAAACATCGAAAACTATTCGTTAACTACAAAATGTCATGCCTATTCTAATTTTTATAGTCTGCCATTCGAGTGAACATTTCAATGTTCAATGGGGGTCATTTCTGTACATTTTCACTGAATTTGGTAATTTCGATAACAGCATTTGGATCGAGATTGTCATGTTTAAAAATCGATTTGTATATCCAAACTCTAGACGTGTACGTGCTTTTTTCAAACAAATCAGCAGAAGTTCAGAAAACGACATATTCTCTCCACAGTAAGTCAAAAGTCGAACCCACCCTTGTTTCTAAGGTAAAACGCAATACAAATATGAAACAGACTATAGCTTAAAAACTAGTTAATCAATAATTCATTTGTCACCAAAAAATACGGTTTCACATCAAATATCAAGTAAAATTACTGTTTTTGACACTTTTTGAGCACTATGATAAAGAAATGTCGACGCTGTATACGGTATTTAATACTTTCTAGAATCATGCAATTCATAGTTCGTTAGATGCACAAATATATATGCCACACAAAAATCATCTTCAAAACGTTCTGGCATTACTCTCTGAATTTTCACAATTTTTTATCAGAGGTGACCCCAGTCAAAAAATGTGAAAAAAAAATTTCTGATTTTTTGAGTAAATGCGGTACTGCTAAAAAGGGCCTGAAGATAATGTCCACTTTCTCCAATGATTCTTTATATGTCATCAAGTACTGATTATATTGATACCAAAACCGATCCAATATGTAACTACTACGGTGAATTTTGAACAACAGTTTTAAATGAAACCATTTTCGTATAAAAGTACATTTTTGAAACAGACTATAGCATTTCAAAATATGAAAAATGTGTAAATATTTGTGTTTAAACATCGAAAACTATTCGTTAACTACAAAATGTCATGCCTATTCTAATTTTTATAGTCTGCCATTCGAGTGAACATTTCAATGTTCAATGGGGGTCATTTCTGTACATTTTCACTGAATTTGGTAATTTCGATAACAGCATTTGGATCGAGATTGTCATGTTTAAAAATCGATTTGTATATCCAAACTCTAGACGTGTACGTGCTTTTTTCAAACAAATCAGCAGAAGTTCAGAAAACGACATATTCTCTCCACAGTAAGTCAAAAGTCGAACCCACCCTTGTTTCTAAGGTAAAACGCAATACAAATATGAAACAGACTATAGCTTAAAAACTAGTTAATCAATAATTCATTTGTCACCAAAAAATACGGTTTCACATCAAATATCAAGTAAAATTACTGTTTTTGACACTTTTTGAGCACTATGATAAAGAAATGTCGACGCTGTATACGGTATTTAATACTTTCTAGAATCATGCAATTCATAGTTCGTTAGATGCACAAATATATATGCCACACAAAAATCATCTTCAAAACGTTCTGGCATTACTCTCTGAATTTTCACAATTTTTTATCAGAGGTGACCCCAGTCAAAAAATGTGAAAAAAAAATTTCTGATTTTTTGAGTAAATGCGGTACTGCTAAAAAGGGCCTGAAGATAATGTCCACTTTCTCCAATGATTCTTTATATGTCATCAAGTACTGATTATATTGATACCAAAACCGATCCAATATGTAACTACTACGGTGAATTTTGAACAACAGTTTTAAATGAAACCATTTTCGTATAAAAGTACATTTTTGAAACAGACTATAGCATTTCAAAATATGAAAAATGTGTAAATATTTGTGTTTAAACATCGAAAACTATTCGTTAACTACAAAATGTCATGCCTATTCTAATTTTTATAGTCTGCCATTCGAGTGAACATTTCAATGTTCAATGGGGGTCATTTCTGTACATTTTCACTGAATTTGGTAATTTCGATAACAGCATTTGGATCGAGATTGTCATGTTTAAAAATCGATTTGTATATCCAAACTCTAGACGTGTACGTGCTTTTTTCAAACAAATCAGCAGAAGTTCAGAAAACGACATATTCTCTCCACAGTAAGTCAAAAGTCGAACCCACCCTTGTTTCTAAGGTAAAACGCAATACAAATATGAAACAGACTATAGCTTAAAAACTAGTTAATCAATAATTCATTTGTCACCAAAAAATACGGTTTCACATCAAATATCAAGTAAAATTACTGTTTTTGACACTTTTTGAGCACTATGATAAAGAAATGTCGACGCTGTATACGGTATTTAATACTTTCTAGAATCATGCAATTCATAGTTCGTTAGATGCACAAATATATATGCCACACAAAAATCATCTTCAAAACGTTCTGGCATTACTCTCTGAATTTTCACAATTTTTTATCAGAGGTGACCCCAGTCAAAAAATGTGAAAAAAAAATTTCTGATTTTTTGAGTAAATGCGGTACTGCTAAAAAGGGCCTGAAGATAATGTCCACTTTCTCCAATGATTCTTTATATGTCATCAAGTACTGATTATATTGATACCAAAACCGATCCAATATGTAACTACTACGGTGAATTTTGAACAACAGTTTTAAATGAAACCATTTTCGTATAAAAGTACATTTTTGAAACAGACTATAGCATTTCAAAATATGAAAAATGTGTAAATATTTGTGTTTAAACATCGAAAACTATTCGTTAACTACAAAATGTCATGCCTATTCTAATTTTTATAGTCTGCCATTCGAGTGAACATTTCAATGTTCAATGGGGGTCATTTCTGTACATTTTCACTGAATTTGGTAATTTCGATAACAGCATTTGGATCGAGATTGTCATGTTTAAAAATCGATTTGTATATCCAAACTCTAGACGTGTACGTGCTTTTTTCAAACAAATCAGCAGAAGTTCAGAAAACGACATATTCTCTCCACAGTAAGTCAAAAGTCGAACCCACCCTTGTTTCTAAGGTAAAACGCAATACAAATATGAAACAGACTATAGCTTAAAAACTAGTTAATCAATAATTCATTTGTCACCAAAAAATACGGTTTCACATCAAATATCAAGTAAAATTACTGTTTTTGACACTTTTTGAGCACTATGATAAAGAAATGTCGACGCTGTATACGGTATTTAATACTTTCTAGAATCATGCAATTCATAGTTCGTTAGATGCACAAATATATATGCCACACAAAAATCATCTTCAAAACGTTCTGGCATTACTCTCTGAATTTTCACAATTTTTTATCAGAGGTGACCCCAGTCAAAAAATGTGAAAAAAAAATTTCTGATTTTTTGAGTAAATGCGGTACTGCTAAAAAGGGCCTGAAGATAATGTCCACTTTCTCCAATGATTCTTTATATGTCATCAAGTACTGATTATATTGATACCAAAACCGATCCAATATGTAACTACTACGGTGAATTTTGAACAACAGTTTTAAATGAAACCATTTTCGTATAAAAGTACATTTTTGAAACAGACTATAGCATTTCAAAATATGAAAAATGTGTAAATATTTGTGTTTAAACATCGAAAACTATTCGTTAACTACAAAATGTCATGCCTATTCTAATTTTTATAGTCTGCCATTCGAGTGAACATTTCAATGTTCAATGGGGGTCATTTCTGTACATTTTCACTGAATTTGGTAATTTCGATAACAGCATTTGGATCGAGATTGTCATGTTTAAAAATCGATTTGTATATCCAAACTCTAGACGTGTACGTGCTTTTTTCAAACAAATCAGCAGAAGTTCAGAAAACGACATATTCTCTCCACAGTAAGTCAAAAGTCGAACCCACCCTTGTTTCTAAGGTAAAACGCAATACAAATATGAAACAGACTATAGCTTAAAAACTAGTTAATCAATAATTCATTTGTCACCAAAAAATACGGTTTCACATCAAATATCAAGTAAAATTACTGTTTTTGACACTTTTTGAGCACTATGATAAAGAAATGTCGACGCTGTATACGGTATTTAATACTTTCTAGAATCATGCAATTCATAGTTCGTTAGATGCACAAATATATATGCCACACAAAAATCATCTTCAAAACGTTCTGGCATTACTCTCTGAATTTTCACAATTTTTTATCAGAGGTGACCCCAGTCAAAAAATGTGAAAAAAAAATTTCTGATTTTTTGAGTAAATGCGGTACTGCTAAAAAGGGCCTGAAGATAATGTCCACTTTCTCCAATGATTCTTTATATGTCATCAAGTACTGATTATATTGATACCAAAACCGATCCAATATGTAACTACTACGGTGAATTTTGAACAACAGTTTTAAATGAAACCATTTTCGTATAAAAGTACATTTTTGAAACAGACTATAGCATTTCAAAATATGAAAAATGTGTAAATATTTGTGTTTAAACATCGAAAACTATTCGTTAACTACAAAATGTCATGCCTATTCTAATTTTTATAGTCTGCCATTCGAGTGAACATTTCAATGTTCAATGGGGGTCATTTCTGTACATTTTCACTGAATTTGGTAATTTCGATAACAGCATTTGGATCGAGATTGTCATGTTTAAAAATCGATTTGTATATCCAAACTCTAGACGTGTACGTGCTTTTTTCAAACAAATCAGCAGAAGTTCAGAAAACGACATATTCTCTCCACAGTAAGTCAAAAGTCGAACCCACCCTTGTTTCTAAGGTAAAACGCAATACAAATATGAAACAGACTATAGCTTAAAAACTAGTTAATCAATAATTCATTTGTCACCAAAAAATACGGTTTCACATCAAATATCAAGTAAAATTACTGTTTTTGACACTTTTTGAGCACTATGATAAAGAAATGTCGACGCTGTATACGGTATTTAATACTTTCTAGAATCATGCAATTCATAGTTCGTTAGATGCACAAATATATATGCCACACAAAAATCATCTTCAAAACGTTCTGGCATTACTCTCTGAATTTTCACAATTTTTTATCAGAGGTGACCCCAGTCAAAAAATGTGAAAAAAAAATTTCTGATTTTTTGAGTAAATGCGGTACTGCTAAAAAGGGCCTGAAGATAATGTCCACTTTCTCCAATGATTCTTTATATGTCATCAAGTACTGATTATATTGATACCAAAACCGATCCAATATGTAACTACTACGGTGAATTTTGAACAACAGTTTTAAATGAAACCATTTTCGTATAAAAGTACATTTTTGAAACAGACTATAGCATTTCAAAATATGAAAAATGTGTAAATATTTGTGTTTAAACATCGAAAACTATTCGTTAACTACAAAATGTCATGCCTATTCTAATTTTTATAGTCTGCCATTCGAGTGAACATTTCAATGTTCAATGGGGGTCATTTCTGTACATTTTCACTGAATTTGGTAATTTCGATAACAGCATTTGGATCGAGATTGTCATGTTTAAAAATCGATTTGTATATCCAAACTCTAGACGTGTACGTGCTTTTTTCAAACAAATCAGCAGAAGTTCAGAAAACGACATATTCTCTCCACAGTAAGTCAAAAGTCGAACCCACCCTTGTTTCTAAGGTAAAACGCAATACAAATATGAAACAGACTATAGCTTAAAAACTAGTTAATCAATAATTCATTTGTCACCAAAAAATACGGTTTCACATCAAATATCAAGTAAAATTACTGTTTTTGACACTTTTTGAGCACTATGATAAAGAAATGTCGACGCTGTATACGGTATTTAATACTTTCTAGAATCATGCAATTCATAGTTCGTTAGATGCACAAATATATATGCCACACAAAAATCATCTTCAAAACGTTCTGGCATTACTCTCTGAATTTTCACAATTTTTTATCAGAGGTGACCCCAGTCAAAAAATGTGAAAAAAAAATTTCTGATTTTTTGAGTAAATGCGGTACTGCTAAAAAGGGCCTGAAGATAATGTCCACTTTCTCCAATGATTCTTTATATGTCATCAAGTACTGATTATATTGATACCAAAACCGATCCAATATGTAACTACTACGGTGAATTTTGAACAACAGTTTTAAATGAAACCATTTTCGTATAAAAGTACATTTTTGAAACAGACTATAGCATTTCAAAATATGAAAAATGTGTAAATATTTGTGTTTAAACATCGAAAACTATTCGTTAACTACAAAATGTCATGCCTATTCTAATTTTTATAGTCTGCCATTCGAGTGAACATTTCAATGTTCAATGGGGGTCATTTCTGTACATTTTCACTGAATTTGGTAATTTCGATAACAGCATTTGGATCGAGATTGTCATGTTTAAAAATCGATTTGTATATCCAAACTCTAGACGTGTACGTGCTTTTTTCAAACAAATCAGCAGAAGTTCAGAAAACGACATATTCTCTCCACAGTAAGTCAAAAGTCGAACCCACCCTTGTTTCTAAGGTAAAACGCAATACAAATATGAAACAGACTATAGCTTAAAAACTAGTTAATCAATAATTCATTTGTCACCAAAAAATACGGTTTCACATCAAATATCAAGT
This sequence comes from Mytilus californianus, assembly GCF_021869535.1. Taxonomy (NCBI): domain Eukaryota; kingdom Metazoa; phylum Mollusca; class Bivalvia; order Mytilida; family Mytilidae; genus Mytilus; species Mytilus californianus. The sequence continues at coordinate 38,268 of NW_026262601.1, read as the reverse complement.
AAAATTACTGTTTTTGACACTTTTTGAGCACTATGATAAAGAAATGTCGACGCTGTATACGGTATTTAATACTTTCTAGAATCATGCAATTCATAGTTCGTTAGATGCACAAATATATATGCCACACAAAAATCATCTTCAAAACGTTCTGGCATTACTCTCTGAATTTTCACAATTTTTTATCAGAGGTGACCCCAGTCAAAAAATGTGAAAAAAAAATTTCTGATTTTTTGAGTAAATGCGGTACTGCTAAAAAGGGCCTGAAGATAATGTCCACTTTCTCCAATGATTCTTTATATGTCATCAAGTACTGATTATATTGATACCAAAACCGATCCAATATGTGACTACTACGGTGAATTTTGAACAACAGTTTTAAATGAAACCATTTTCGTATAAAAGTACATTTTTGAAACAGACTATAGCATTTCAAAATATGAAAAATGTGTAAATATTTGTGTTTAAACATCGAAAACTATTCGTTAACTACAAAATGTCATGCCTATTCTAATTTTTATAGTCTGCCATTCGAGTGAACATTTCAATGTTCAATGGGGGTCATTTCTGTACATTTTCACTGAATTTGGTAATTTCGATAACAGCATTTGGATCGAGATTGTCATGTTTAAAAATCGATTTGTATATCCAAACTCTAGACGTGTACGTGCTTTTTTCAAACAAATCAGCAGAAGTTCAGAAAACGACATATTCTCTCCACAGTAAGTCAAAAGTCGAACCCACCCTTGTTTCTAAGGTAAAACGCAATACAAATATGAAACAGACTATAGCTTAAAAACTAGTTAATCAATAATTCATTTGTCACCAAAAAATACGGTTTCACATCAAATATCAAGTAAAATTACTGTTTTTGACACTTTTTGAGCACTATGATAAAGAAATGTCGACGCTGTATACGGTATTTAATACTTTCTAGAATCATGCAATTCATAGTTCGTTAGATGCACAAATATATATGCCACACAAAAATCATCTTCAAAACGTTCTGGCATTACTCTCTGAATTTTCACAATTTTTTATCAGAGGTGACCCCAGTCAAAAAATGTGAAAAAAAAATTTCTGATTTTTTGAGTAAATGCGGTACTGCTAAAAAGGGCCTGAAGATAATGTCCACTTTCTCCAATGATTCTTTATATGTCATCAAGTACTGATTATATTGATACCAAAACCGATCCAATATGTAACTACTACGGTGAATTTTGAACAACAGTTTTAAATGAAACCATTTTCGTATAAAAGTACATTTTTGAAACAGACTATAGCATTTCAAAATATGAAAAATGTGTAAATATTTGTGTTTAAACATCGAAAACTATTCGTTAACTACAAAATGTCATGCCTATTCTAATTTTTATAGTCTGCCATTCGAGTGAACATTTCAATGTTCAATGGGGGTCATTTCTGTACATTTTCACTGAATTTGGTAATTTCGATAACAGCATTTGGATCGAGATTGTCATGTTTAAAAATCGATTTGTATATCCAAACTCTAGACGTGTACGTGCTTTTTTCAAACAAATCAGCAGAAGTTCAGAAAACGACATATTCTCTCCACAGTAAGTCAAAAGTCGAACCCACCCTTGTTTCTAAGGTAAAACGCAATACAAATATGAAACAGACTATAGCTTAAAAACTAGTTAATCAATAATTCATTTGTCACCAAAAAATACGGTTTCACATCAAATATCAAGTAAAATTACTGTTTTTGACACTTTTTGAGCACTATGATAAAGAAATGTCGACGCTGTATACGGTATTTAATACTTTCTAGAATCATGCAATTCATAGTTCGTTAGATGCACAAATATATATGCCACACAAAAATCATCTTCAAAACGTTCTGGCATTACTCTCTGAATTTTCACAATTTTTTATCAGAGGTGACCCCAGTCAAAAAATGTGAAAAAAAAATTTCTGATTTTTTGAGTAAATGCGGTACTGCTAAAAAGGGCCTGAAGATAATGTCCACTTTCTCCAATGATTCTTTATATGTCATCAAGTACTGATTATATTGATACCAAAACCGATCCAATATGTAACTACTACGGTGAATTTTGAACAACAGTTTTAAATGAAACCATTTTCGTATAAAAGTACATTTTTGAAACAGACTATAGCATTTCAAAATATGAAAAATGTGTAAATATTTGTGTTTAAACATCGAAAACTATTCGTTAACTACAAAATGTCATGCCTATTCTAATTTTTATAGTCTGCCATTCGAGTGAACATTTCAATGTTCAATGGGGGTCATTTCTGTACATTTTCACTGAATTTGGTAATTTCGATAACAGCATTTGGATCGAGATTGTCATGTTTAAAAATCGATTTGTATATCCAAACTCTAGACGTGTACGTGCTTTTTTCAAACAAATCAGCAGAAGTTCAGAAAACGACATATTCTCTCCACAGTAAGTCAAAAGTCGAACCCACCCTTGTTTCTAAGGTAAAACGCAATACAAATATGAAACAGACTATAGCTTAAAAACTAGTTAATCAATAATTCATTTGTCACCAAAAAATACGGTTTCACATCAAATATCAAGTAAAATTACTGTTTTTGACACTTTTTGAGCACTATGATAAAGAAATGTCGACGCTGTATACGGTATTTAATACTTTCTAGAATCATGCAATTCATAGTTCGTTAGATGCACAAATATATATGCCACACAAAAATCATCTTCAAAACGTTCTGGCATTACTCTCTGAATTTTCACAATTTTTTATCAGAGGTGACCCCAGTCAAAAAATGTGAAAAAAAAATTTCTGATTTTTTGAGTAAATGCGGTACTGCTAAAAAGGGCCTGAAGATAATGTCCACTTTCTCCAATGATTCTTTATATGTCATCAAGTACTGATTATATTGATACCAAAACCGATCCAATATGTGACTACTACGGTGAATTTTGAACAACAGTTTTAAATGAAACCATTTTCGTATAAAAGTACATTTTTGAAACAGACTATAGCATTTCAAAATATGAAAAATGTGTAAATATTTGTGTTTAAACATCGAAAACTATTCGTTAACTACAAAATGTCATGCCTATTCTAATTTTTATAGTCTGCCATTCGAGTGAACATTTCAATGTTCAATGGGGGTCATTTCTGTACATTTTCACTGAATTTGGTAATTTCGATAACAGCATTTGGATCGAGATTGTCATGTTTAAAAATCGATTTGTATATCCAAACTCTAGACGTGTACGTGCTTTTTTCAAACAAATCAGCAGAAGTTCAGAAAACGACATATTCTCTCCACAGTAAGTCAAAAGTCGAACCCACCCTTGTTTCTAAGGTAAAACGCAATACAAATATGAAACAGACTATAGCTTAAAAACTAGTTAATCAATAATTCATTTGTCACCAAAAAATACGGTTTCACATCAAATATCAAGTAAAATTACTGTTTTTGACACTTTTTGAGCACTATGATAAAGAAATGTCGACGCTGTATAGGTTGAAATAAACAATTAATTTCCCCATAGGCGACAATGATAGCCTTTTTCGAGATACAGACTTTAGAAAGTTGATTTTTTAAACGAAACCTTGCTAGAATTAAAGAAAAGTTATTAGGACAGTATTTTTTGGTCCAAAAAATATAGGTTCGCGTTGCTTTTCTTAGCGTAATTTGTACTTATCTCCCATGCCTATCAATTTTGCACATAAAAATACGTGTCTCATCCTAGCGTTTAAAAGACATCTCAGTTCCGTTAGGGCTAAGGAAAATAATTTATTTGGCCTTTGGTATAATGCAGAATGCACGAAGTCTCTAATAACAAAAAATAACGGGCGCACATATCAACCAATCAGGATTAGCTATACTCTTAATTCTGAATACCATGTTATGCTCATAAAATGGCTGCGCCCATAAAATCTAATGGTGTATTGTAACCTATACGGTATTTAATACTTTCTAGAATCATGCAATTCATAGTTCGTTAGATGCACAAATATATATGCCACACAAAAATCATCTTCAAAACGTTCTGGCATTACTCTCTGAATTTTCACAATTTTTTATCAGAGGTGACCCCAGTCAAAAAATGTGAAAAAAAAATTTCTGATTTTTTGAGTAAATGCGGTACTGCTAAAAAGGGCCTGAAGATAATGTCCACTTTCTCCAATGATTCTTTATATGTCATCAAGTACTGATTATATTGATACCAAAACCGATCCAATATGTAACTACTACGGTGAATTTTGAACAACAGTTTTAAATGAAACCATTTTCGTATAAAAGTACATTTTTGAAACAGACTATAGCATTTCAAAATATGAAAAATGTGTAAATATTTGTGTTTAAACATCGAAAACTATTCGTTAACTACAAAATGTCATGCCTATTCTAATTTTTATAGTCTGCCATTCGAGTGAACATTTCAATGTTCAATGGGGGTCATTTCTGTACATTTTCACTGAATTTGGTAATTTCGATAACAGCATTTGGATCGAGATTGTCATGTTTAAAAATCGATTTGTATATCCAAACTCTAGACGTGTACGTGCTTTTTTCAAACAAATCAGCAGAAGTTCAGAAAACGACATATTCTCTCCACAGTAAGTCAAAAGTCGAACCCACCCTTGTTTCTAAGGTAAAACGCAATACAAATATGAAACAGACTATAGCTTAAAAACTAGTTAATCAATAATTCATTTGTCACCAAAAAATACGGTTTCACATCAAATATCAAGTAAAATTACTGTTTTTGACACTTTTTGAGCACTATGATAAAGAAATGTCGACGCTGTATACGGTATTTAATACTTTCTAGAATCATGCAATTCATAGTTCGTTAGATGCACAAATATATATGCCACACAAAAATCATCTTCAAAACGTTCTGGCATTACTCTCTGAATTTTCACAATTTTTTATCAGAGGTGACCCCAGTCAAAAAATGTGAAAAAAAAATTTCTGATTTTTTGAGTAAATGCGGTACTGCTAAAAAGGGCCTGAAGATAATGTCCACTTTCTCCAATGATTCTTTATATGTCATCAAGTACTGATTATATTGATACCAAAACCGATCCAATATGTGACTACTACGGTGAATTTTGAACAACAGTTTTAAATGAAACCATTTTCGTATAAAAGTACATTTTTGAAACAGACTATAGCATTTCAAAATATGAAAAATGTGTAAATATTTGTGTTTAAACATCGAAAACTATTCGTTAACTACAAAATGTCATGCCTATTCTAATTTTTATAGTCTGCCATTCGAGTGAACATTTCAATGTTCAATGGGGGTCATTTCTGTACATTTTCACTGAATTTGGTAATTTCGATAACAGCATTTGGATCGAGATTGTCATGTTTAAAAATCGATTTGTATATCCAAACTCTAGACGTGTACGTGCTTTTTTCAAACAAATCAGCAGAAGTTCAGAAAACGACATATTCTCTCCACAGTAAGTCAAAAGTCGAACCCACCCTTGTTTCTAAGGTAAAACGCAATACAAATATGAAACAGACTATAGCTTAAAAACTAGTTAATCAATAATTCATTTGTCACCAAAAAATACGGTTTCACATCAAATATCAAGTAAAATTACTGTTTTTGACACTTTTTGAGCACTATGATAAAGAAATGTCGACGCTGTATACGGTATTTAATACTTTCTAGAATCATGCAATTCATAGTTCGTTAGATGCACAAATATATATGCCACACAAAAATCATCTTCAAAACGTTCTGGCATTACTCTCTGAATTTTCACAATTTTTTATCAGAGGTGACCCCAGTCAAAAAATGTGAAAAAAAAATTTCTGATTTTTTGAGTAAATGCGGTACTGCTAAAAAGGGCCTGAAGATAATGTCCACTTTCTCCAATGATTCTTTATATGTCATCAAGTACTGATTATATTGATACCAAAACCGATCCAATATGTGACTACTACGGTGAATTTTGAACAACAGTTTTAAATGAAACCATTTTCGTATAAAAGTACATTTTTGAAACAGACTATAGCATTTCAAAATATGAAAAATGTGTAAATATTTGTGTTTAAACATCGAAAACTATTCGTTAACTACAAAATGTCATGCCTATTCTAATTTTTATAGTCTGCCATTCGAGTGAACATTTCAATGTTCAATGGGGGTCATTTCTGTACATTTTCACTGAATTTGGTAATTTCGATAACAGCATTTGGATCGAGATTGTCATGTTTAAAAATCGATTTGTATATCCAAACTCTAGACGTGTACGTGCTTTTTTCAAACAAATCAGCAGAAGTTCAGAAAACGACATATTCTCTCCACAGTAAGTCAAAAGTCGAACCCACCCTTGTTTCTAAGGTAAAACGCAATACAAATATGAAACAGACTATAGCTTAAAAACTAGTTAATCAATAATTCATTTGTCACCAAAAAATACGGTTTCACATCAAATATCAAGTAAAATTACTGTTTTTGACACTTTTTGAGCACTATGATAAAGAAATGTCGACGCTGTATAGGTTGAAATAAACAATTAATTTCCCCATAGGCGACAATGATAGCCTTTTTCGAGATACAGACTTTAGAAAGTTGATTTTTTAAACGAAACCTTGCTAGAATTAAAGAAAAGTTATTAGGACAGTATTTTTTGGTCCAAAAAATATAGGTTCGCGTTGCTTTTCTTAGCGTAATTTGTACTTATCTCCCATGCCTATCAATTTTGCACATAAAAATACGTGTCTCATCCTAGCGTTTAAAAGACATCTCAGTTCCGTTAGGGCTAAGGAAAATAATTTATTTGGCCTTTGGTATAATGCAGAATGCACGAAGTCTCTAATAACAAAAAATAACGGGCGCACATATCAACCAATCAGGATTAGCTATACTCTTAATTCTGAATACCATGTTATGCTCATAAAATGGCTGCGCCCATAAAATCTAATGGTGTATTGTAACCTATACGGTATTTAATACTTTCTAGAATCATGCAATTCATAGTTCGTTAGATGCACAAATATATATGCCACACAAAAATCATCTTCAAAACGTTCTGGCATTACTCTCTGAATTTTCACAATTTTTTATCAGAGGTGACCCCAGTCAAAAAATGTGAAAAAAAAATTTCTGATTTTTTGAGTAAATGCGGTACTGCTAAAAAGGGCCTGAAGATAATGTCCACTTTCTCCAATGATTCTTTATATGTCATCAAGTACTGATTATATTGATACCAAAACCGATCCAATATGTAACTACTACGGTGAATTTTGAACAACAGTTTTAAATGAAACCATTTTCGTATAAAAGTACATTTTTGAAACAGACTATAGCATTTCAAAATATGAAAAATGTGTAAATATTTGTGTTTAAACATCGAAAACTATTCGTTAACTACAAAATGTCATGCCTATTCTAATTTTTATAGTCTGCCATTCGAGTGAACATTTCAATGTTCAATGGGGGTCATTTCTGTACATTTTCACTGAATTTGGTAATTTCGATAACAGCATTTGGATCGAGATTGTCATGTTTAAAAATCGATTTGTATATCCAAACTCTAGACGTGTACGTGCTTTTTTCAAACAAATCAGCAGAAGTTCAGAAAACGACATATTCTCTCCACAGTAAGTCAAAAGTCGAACCCACCCTTGTTTCTAAGGTAAAACGCAATACAAATATGAAACAGACTATAGCTTAAAAACTAGTTAATCAATAATTCATTTGTCACCAAAAAATACGGTTTCACATCAAATATCAAGTAAAATTACTGTTTTTGACACTTTTTGAGCACTATGATAAAGAAATGTCGACGCTGTATACGGTATTTAATACTTTCTAGAATCATGCAATTCATAGTTCGTTAGATGCACAAATATATATGCCACACAAAAATCATCTTCAAAACGTTCTGGCATTACTCTCTGAATTTTCACAATTTTTTATCAGAGGTGACCCCAGTCAAAAAATGTGAAAAAAAAATTTCTGATTTTTTGAGTAAATGCGGTACTGCTAAAAAGGGCCTGAAGATAATGTCCACTTTCTCCAATGATTCTTTATATGTCATCAAGTACTGATTATATTGATACCAAAACCGATCCAATATGTGACTACTACGGTGAATTTTGAACAACAGTTTTAAATGAAACCATTTTCGTATAAAAGTACATTTTTGAAACAGACTATAGCATTTCAAAATATGAAAAATGTGTAAATATTTGTGTTTAAACATCGAAAACTATTCGTTAACTACAAAATGTCATGCCTATTCTAATTTTTATAGTCTGCCATTCGAGTGAACATTTCAATGTTCAATGGGGGTCATTTCTGTACATTTTCACTGAATTTGGTAATTTCGATAACAGCATTTGGATCGAGATTGTCATGTTTAAAAATCGATTTGTATATCCAAACTCTAGACGTGTACGTGCTTTTTTCAAACAAATCAGCAGAAGTTCAGAAAACGACATATTCTCTCCACAGTAAGTCAAAAGTCGAACCCACCCTTGTTTCTAAGGTAAAACGCAATACAAATATGAAACAGACTATAGCTTAAAAACTAGTTAATCAATAATTCATTTGTCACCAAAAAATACGGTTTCACATCAAATATCAAGTAAAATTACTGTTTTTGACACTTTTTGAGCACTATGATAAAGAAATGTCGACGCTGTATACGGTATTTAATACTTTCTAGAATCATGCAATTCATAGTTCGTTAGATGCACAAATATATATGCCACACAAAAATCATCTTCAAAACGTTCTGGCATTACTCTCTGAATTTTCACAATTTTTTATCAGAGGTGACCCCAGTCAAAAAATGTGAAAAAAAAATTTCTGATTTTTTGAGTAAATGCGGTACTGCTAAAAAGGGCCTGAAGATAATGTCCACTTTCTCCAATGATTCTTTATATGTCATCAAGTACTGATTATATTGATACCAAAACCGATCCAATATGTGACTACTACGGTGAATTTTGAACAACAGTTTTAAATGAAACCATTTTCGTATAAAAGTACATTTTTGAAACAGACTATAGCATTTCAAAATATGAAAAATGTGTAAATATTTGTGTTTAAACATCGAAAACTATTCGTTAACTACAAAATGTCATGCCTATTCTAATTTTTATAGTCTGCCATTCGAGTGAACATTTCAATGTTCAATGGGGGTCATTTCTGTACATTTTCACTGAATTTGGTAATTTCGATAACAGCATTTGGATCGAGATTGTCATGTTTAAAAATCGATTTGTATATCCAAACTCTAGACGTGTACGTGCTTTTTTCAAACAAATCAGCAGAAGTTCAGAAAACGACATATTCTCTCCACAGTAAGTCAAAAGTCGAACCCACCCTTGTTTCTAAGGTAAAACGCAATACAAATATGAAACAGACTATAGCTTAAAAACTAGTTAATCAATAATTCATTTGTCACCAAAAAATACGGTTTCACATCAAATATCAAGTAAAATTACTGTTTTTGACACTTTTTGAGCACTATGATAAAGAAATGTCGACGCTGTATAGGTTGAAATAAACAATTAATTTCCCCATAGGCGACAATGATAGCCTTTTTCGAGATACAGACTTTAGAAAGTTGATTTTTTAAACGAAACCTTGCTAGAATTAAAGAAAAGTTATTAGGACAGTATTTTTTGGTCCAAAAAATATAGGTTCGCGTTGCTTTTCTTAGCGTAATTTGTACTTATCTCCCATGCCTATCAATTTTGCACATAAAAATACGTGTCTCATCCTAGCGTTTAAAAGACATCTCAGTTCCGTTAGGGCTAAGGAAAATAATTTATTTGGCCTTTGGTATAATGCAGAATGCACGAAGTCTCTAATAACAAAAAATAACGGGCGCACATATCAACCAATCAGGATTAGCTATACTCTTAATTCTGAATACCATGTTATGCTCATAAAATGGCTGCGCCCATAAAATCTAATGGTGTATTGTAACCTATACGGTATTTAATACTTTCTAGAATCATGCAATTCATAGTTCGTTAGATGCACAAATATATATGCCACACAAAAATCATCTTCAAAACGTTCTGGCATTACTCTCTGAATTTTCACAATTTTTTATCAGAGGTGACCCCAGTCAAAAAATGTGAAAAAAAAATTTCTGATTTTTTGAGTAAATGCGGTACTGCTAAAAAGGGCCTGAAGATAATGTCCACTTTCTCCAATGATTCTTTATATGTCATCAAGTACTGATTATATTGATACCAAAACCGATCCAATATGTGACTACTACGGTGAATTTTGAACAACAGTTTTAAATGAAACCATTTTCGTATAAAAGTACTTTTTGAAACAGACTATAGCATTTCAAAATATGAAAAATGTGTAAATATTTGTGTTTAAACATCGAAAACTATTCGTTAACTACAAAATGTCATGCCTATTCTAATTTTTATAGTCTGCCATTCGAGTGAACATTTCAATGTTCAATGGGGGTCATTTCTGTACATTTTCACTGAATTTGGTAATTTCGATAACAGCATTTGGATCGAGATTGTCATGTTTAAAAATCGATTTGTATATCCAAACTCTAGACGTGTACGTGCTTTTTTCAAACAAATCAGCAGAAGTTCAGAAAACGACATATTCTCTCCACAGTAAGTCAAAAGTCGAACCCACCCTTGTTTCTAAGGTAAAACGCAATACAAATATGAAACAGACTATAGCTTAAAAACTAGTTAATCAATAATTCATTTGTCACCAAAAAATACGGTTTCACATCAAATATCAAGTAAAATTACTGTTTTTGACACTTTTTGAGCACTATGATAAAGAAATGTCGACGCTGTATAGGTTGAAATAAACAATTAATTTCCCCATAGGCGACAATGATAGCCTTTTTCGAGATACAGACTTTAGAAAGTTGATTTTTTAAACGAAACCTTGCTAGAATTAAAGAAAAGTTATTAGGACAGTATTTTTTGGTCCAAAAAATATAGGTTCGCGTTGCTTTTCTTAGCGTAATTTGTACTTATCTCCCATGCCTATCAATTTTGCACATAAAAATACGTGTCTCATCCTAGCGTTTAAAAGACATCTCAGTTCCGTTAGGGCTAAGGAAAATAATTTATTTGGCCTTTGGTATAATGCAGAATGCACGAAGTCTCTAATAACAAAAAATAACGGGCGCACATATCAACCAATCAGGATTAGCTATACTCTTAATTCTGAATACCATGTTATGCTCATAAAATGGCTGCGCCCATAAAATCTAATGGTGTATTGTAACCTATACGGTATTTAATACTTTCTAGAATCATGCAATTCATAGTTCGTTAGATGCACAAATATATATGCCACACAAAAATCATCTTCAAAACGTTCTGGCATTACTCTCTGAATTTTCACAATTTTTTATCAGAGGTGACCCCAGTCAAAAAATGTGAAAAAAAAATTTCTGATTTTTTGAGTAAATGCGGTACTGCTAAAAAGGGCCTGAAGATAATGTCCACTTTCTCCAATGATTCTTTATATGTCATCAAGTACTGATTATATTGATACCAAAACCGATCCAATATGTGACTACTACGGTGAATTTTGAACAACAGTTTTAAATGAAACCATTTTCGTATAAAAGTACATTTTTGAAACAGACTATAGCATTTCAAAATATGAAAAATGTGTAAATATTTGTGTTTAAACATCGAAAACTATTCGTTAACTACAAAATGTCATGCCTATTCTAATTTTTATAGTCTGCCATTCGAGTGAACATTTCAATGTTCAATGGGGGTCATTTCTGTACATTTTCACTGAATTTGGTAATTTCGATAACAGCATTTGGATCGAGATTGTCATGTTTAAAAATCGATTTGTATATCCAAACTCTAGACGTGTACGTGCTTTTTTCAAACAAATCAGCAGAAGTTCAGAAAACGACATATTCTCTCCACAGTAAGTCAAAAGTCGAACCCACCCTTGTTTCTAAGGTAAAACGCAATACAAATATGAAACAGACTATAGCTTAAAAACTAGTTAATCAATAATTCATTTGTCACCAAAAAATACGGTTTCACATCAAATATCAAGTAAAATTACTGTTTTTGACACTTTTTGAGCACTATGATAAAGAAATGTCGACGCTGTATACGGTATTTAATACTTTCTAGAATCATGCAATTCATAGTTCGTTAGATGCACAAATATATATGCCACACAAAAATCATCTTCAAAACGTTCTGGCATTACTCTCTGAATTTTCACAATTTTTTATCAGAGGTGACCCCAGTCAAAAAATGTGAAAAAAAAATTTCTGATTTTTTGAGTAAATGCGGTACTGCTAAAAAGGGCCTGAAGATAATGTCCACTTTCTCCAATGATTCTTTATATGTCATCAAGTACTGATTATATTGATACCAAAACCGATCCAATATGTGACTACTACGGTGAATTTTGAACAACAGTTTTAAATGAAACCATTTTCGTATAAAAGTACATTTTTGAAACAGACTATAGCATTTCAAAATATGAAAAATGTGTAAATATTTGTGTTTAAACATCGAAAACTATTCGTTAACTACAAAATGTCATGCCTATTCTAATTTTTATAGTCTGCCATTCGAGTGAACATTTCAATGTTCAATGGGGGTCATTTCTGTACATTTTCACTGAATTTGGTAATTTCGATAACAGCATTTGGATCGAGATTGTCATGTTTAAAAATCGATTTGTATATCCAAACTCTAGACGTGTACGTGCTTTTTTCAAACAAATCAGCAGAAGTTCAGAAAACGACATATTCTCTCCACAGTAAGTCAAAAGTCGAACCCACCCTTGTTTCTAAGGTAAAACGCAATACAAATATGAAACAGACTATAGCTTAAAAACTAGTTAATCAATAATTCATTTGTCACCAAAAAATACGGTTTCACATCAAATATCAAGTAAAATTACTGTTTTTGACACTTTTTGAGCACTATGATAAAGAAATGTCGACGCTGTATACGGTATTTAATACTTTCTAGAATCATGCAATTCATAGTTCGTTAGATGCACAAATATATATGCCACACAAAAATCATCTTCAAAACGTTCTGGCATTACTCTCTGAATTTTCACAATTTTTTATCAGAGGTGACCCCAGTCAAAAAATGTGAAAAAAAAATTTCTGATTTTTTGAGTAAATGCGGTACTGCTAAAAAGGGCCTGAAGATAATGTCCACTTTCTCCAATGATTCTTTATATGTCATCAAGTACTGATTATATTGATACCAAAACCGATCCAATATGTGACTACTACGGTGAATTTTGAACAACAGTTTTAAATGAAACCATTTTCGTATAAAAGTACATTTTTGAAACAGACTATAGCATTTCAAAATATGAAAAATGTGTAAATATTTGTGTTTAAACATCGAAAACTATTCGTTAACTACAAAATGTCATGCCTATTCTAATTTTTATAGTCTGCCATTCGAGTGAACATTTCAATGTTCAATGGGGGTCATTTCTGTACATTTTCACTGAATTTGGTAATTTCGATAACAGCATTTGGATCGAGATTGTCATGTTTAAAAATCGATTTGTATATCCAAACTCTAGACGTGTACGTGCTTTTTTCAAACAAATCAGCAGAAGTTCAGAAAACGACATATTCTCTCCACAGTAAGTCAAAAGTCGAACCCACCCTTGTTTCTAAGGTAAAACGCAATACAAATATGAAACAGACTATAGCTTAAAAACTAGTTAATCAATAATTCATTTGTCACCAAAAAATACGGTTTCACATCAAATATCAAGTAAAATTACTGTTTTTGACACTTTTTGAGCACTATGATAAAGAAATGTCGACGCTGTATAGGTTGAAATAAACAATTAATTTCCCCATAGGCGACAATGATAGCCTTTTTCGAGATACAGACTTTAGAAAGTTGATTTTTTAAACGAAACCTTGCTAGAATTAAAGAAAAGTTATTAGGACAGTATTTTTTGGTCCAAAAAATATAGGTTCGCGTTGCTTTTCTTAGCGTAATTTGTACTTATCTCCCATGCCTATCAATTTTGCACATAAAAATACGTGTCTCATCCTAGCGTTTAAAAGACATCTCAGTTCCGTTAGGGCTAAGGAAAATAATTTATTTGGCCTTTGGTATAATGCAGAATGCACGAAGTCTCTAATAACAAAAAATAACGGGCGCACATATCAACCAATCAGGATTAGCTATACTCTTAATTCTGAATACCATGTTATGCTCATAAAATGGCTGCGCCCATAAAATCTAATGGTGTATTGTAACCTATACGGTATTTAATACTTTCTAGAATCATGCAATTCATAGTTCGTTAGATGCACAAATATATATGCCACACAAAAATCATCTTCAAAACGTTCTGGCATTACTCTCTGAATTTTCACAATTTTTTATCAGAGGTGACCCCAGTCAAAAAATGTGAAAAAAAAATTTCTGATTTTTTGAGTAAATGCGGTACTGCTAAAAAGGGCCTGAAGATAATGTCCACTTTCTCCAATGATTCTTTATATGTCATCAAGTACTGATTATATTGATACCAAAACCGATCCAATATGTGACTACTACGGTGAATTTTGAACAACAGTTTTAAATGAAACCATTTTCGTATAAAAGTACATTTTTGAAACAGACTATAGCATTTCAAAATATGAAAAATGTGTAAATATTTGTGTTTAAACATCGAAAACTATTCGTTAACTACAAAATGTCATGCCTATTCTAATTTTTATAGTCTGCCATTCGAGTGAACATTTCAATGTTCAATGGGGGTCATTTCTGTACATTTTCACTGAATTTGGTAATTTCGATAACAGCATTTGGATCGAGATTGTCATGTTTAAAAATCGATTTGTATATCCAAACTCTAGACGTGTACGTGCTTTTTTCAAACAAATCAGCAGAAGTTCAGAAAACGACATATTCTCTCCACAGTAAGTCAAAAGTCGAACCCACCCTTGTTTCTAAGGTAAAACGCAATACAAATATGAAACAGACTATAGCTTAAAAACTAGTTAATCAATAATTCATTTGTCACCAAAAAATACGGTTTCACATCAAATATCAAGTAAAATTACTGTTTTTGACACTTTTTGAGCACTATGATAAAGAAATGTCGACGCTGTATAGGTTGAAATAAACAATTAATTTCCCCATAGGCGACAATGATAGCCTTTTTCGAGATACAGACTTTAGAAAGTTGATTTTTTAAACGAAACCTTGCTAGAATTAAAGAAAAGTTATTAGGACAGTATTTTTTGGTCCAAAAAATATAGGTTCGCGTTGCTTTTCTTAGCGTAATTTGTACTTATCTCCCATGCCTATCAATTTTGCACATAAAAATACGTGTCTCATCCTAGCGTTTAAAAGACATCTCAGTTCCGTTAGGGCTAAGGAAAATAATTTATTTGGCCTTTGGTATAATGCAGAATGCACGAAGTCTCTAATAACAAAAAATAACGGGCGCACATATCAACCAATCAGGATTAGCTATACTCTTAATTCTGAATACCATGTTATGCTCATAAAATGGCTGCGCCCATAAAATCTAATGGTGTATTGTAACCTATACGGTATTTAATACTTTCTAGAATCATGCAATTCATAGTTCGTTAGATGCACAAATATATATGCCACACAAAAATCATCTTCAAAACGTTCTGGCATTACTCTCTGAATTTTCACAATTTTTTATCAGAGGTGACCCCAGTCAAAAAATGTGAAAAAAAAATTTCTGATTTTTTGAGTAAATGCGGTACTGCTAAAAAGGGCCTGAAGATAATGTCCACTTTCTCCAATGATTCTTTATATGTCATCAAGTACTGATTATATTGATACCAAAACCGATCCAATATGTGACTACTACGGTGAATTTTGAACAACAGTTTTAAATGAAACCATTTTCGTATAAAAGTACATTTTTGAAACAGACTATAGCATTTCAAAATATGAAAAATGTGTAAATATTTGTGTTTAAACATCGAAAACTATTCGTTAACTACAAAATGTCATGCCTATTCTAATTTTTATAGTCTGCCATTCGAGTGAACATTTCAATGTTCAATGGGGGTCATTTCTGTACATTTTCACTGAATTTGGTAATTTCGATAACAGCATTTGGATCGAGATTGTCATGTTTAAAAATCGATTTGTATATCCAAACTCTAGACGTGTACGTGCTTTTTTCAAACAAATCAGCAGAAGTTCAGAAAACGACATATTCTCTCCACAGTAAGTCAAAAGTCGAACCCACCCTTGTTTCTAAGGTAAAACGCAATACAAATATGAAACAGACTATAGCTTAAAAACTAGTTAATCAATAATTCATTTGTCACCAAAAAATACGGTTTCACATCAAATATCAAGTAAAATTACTGTTTTTGACACTTTTTGAGCACTATGATAAAGAAATGTCGACGCTGTATACGGTATTTAATACTTTCTAGAATCATGCAATTCATAGTTCGTTAGATGCACAAATATATATGCCACACAAAAATCATCTTCAAAACGTTCTGGCATTACTCTCTGAATTTTCACAATTTTTTATCAGAGGTGACCCCAGTCAAAAAATGTGAAAAAAAAATTTCTGATTTTTTGAGTAAATGCGGTACTGCTAAAAAGGGCCTGAAGATAATGTCCACTTTCTCCAATGATTCTTTATATGTCATCAAGTACTGATTATATTGATACCAAAACCGATCCAATATGTGACTACTACGGTGAATTTTGAACAACAGTTTTAAATGAAACCATTTTCGTATAAAAGTACATTTTTGAAACAGACTATAGCATTTCAAAATATGAAAAATGTGTAAATATTTGTGTTTAAACATCGAAAACTATTCGTTAACTACAAAATGTCATGCCTATTCTAATTTTTATAGTCTGCCATTCGAGTGAACATTTCAATGTTCAATGGGGGTCATTTCTGTACATTTTCACTGAATTTGGTAATTTCGATAACAGCATTTGGATCGAGATTGTCATGTTTAAAAATCGATTTGTATATCCAAACTCTAGACGTGTACGTGCTTTTTTCAAACAAATCAGCAGAAGTTCAGAAAACGACATATTCTCTCCACAGTAAGTCAAAAGTCGAACCCACCCTTGTTTCTAAGGTAAAACGCAATACAAATATGAAACAGACTATAGCTTAAAAACTAGTTAATCAATAATTCATTTGTCACCAAAAAATACGGTTTCACATCAAATATCAAGTAAAATTACTGTTTTTGACACTTTTTGAGCACTATGATAAAGAAATGTCGACGCTGTATAGGTTGAAATAAACAATTAATTTCCCCATAGGCGACAATGATAGCCTTTTTCGAGATACAGACTTTAGAAAGTTGATTTTTTAAACGAAACCTTGCTAGAATTAAAGAAAAGTTATTAGGACAGTATTTTTTGGTCCAAAAAATATAGGTTCGCGTTGCTTTTCTTAGCGTAATTTGTACTTATCTCCCATGCCTATCAATTTTGCACATAAAAATACGTGTCTCATCCTAGCGTTTAAAAGACATCTCAGTTCCGTTAGGGCTAAGGAAAATAATTTATTTGGCCTTTGGTATAATGCAGAATGCACGAAGTCTCTAATAACAAAAAATAACGGGCGCACATATCAACCAATCAGGATTAGCTATACTCTTAATTCTGAATACCATGTTATGCTCATAAAATGGCTGCGCCCATAAAATCTAATGGTGTATTGTAACCTATACGGTATTTAATACTTTCTAGAATCATGCAATTCATAGTTCGTTAGATGCACAAATATATATGCCACACAAAAATCATCTTCAAAACGTTCTGGCATTACTCTCTGAATTTTCACAATTTTTTATCAGAGGTGACCCCAGTCAAAAAATGTGAAAAAAAAATTTCTGATTTTTTGAGTAAATGCGGTACTGCTAAAAAGGGCCTGAAGATAATGTCCACTTTCTCCAATGATTCTTTATATGTCATCAAGTACTGATTATATTGATACCAAAACCGATCCAATATGTGACTACTACGGTGAATTTTGAACAACAGTTTTAAATGAAACCATTTTCGTATAAAAGTACATTTTTGAAACAGACTATAGCATTTCAAAATATGAAAAATGTGTAAATATTTGTGTTTAAACATCGAAAACTATTCGTTAACTACAAAATGTCATGCCTATTCTAATTTTTATAGTCTGCCATTCGAGTGAACATTTCAATGTTCAATGGGGGTCATTTCTGTACATTTTCACTGAATTTGGTAATTTCGATAACAGCATTTGGATCGAGATTGTCATGTTTAAAAATCGATTTGTATATCCAAACTCTAGACGTGTACGTGCTTTTTTCAAACAAATCAGCAGAAGTTCAGAAAACGACATATTCTCTCCACAGTAAGTCAAAAGTCGAACCCACCCTTGTTTCTAAGGTAAAACGCAATACAAATATGAAACAGACTATAGCTTAAAAACTAGTTAATCAATAATTCATTTGTCACCAAAAAATACGGTTTCACATCAAATATCAAGTAAAATTACTGTTTTTGACACTTTTTGAGCACTATGATAAAGAAATGTCGACGCTGTATACGGTATTTAATACTTTCTAGAATCATGCAATTCATAGTTCGTTAGATGCACAAATATATATGCCACACAAAAATCATCTTCAAAACGTTCTGGCATTACTCTCTGAATTTTCACAATTTTTTATCAGAGGTGACCCCAGTCAAAAAATGTGAAAAAAAAATTTCTGATTTTTTGAGTAAATGCGGTACTGCTAAAAAGGGCCTGAAGATAATGTCCACTTTCTCCAATGATTCTTTATATGTCATCAAGTACTGATTATATTGATACCAAAACCGATCCAATATGTGACTACTACGGTGAATTTTGAACAACAGTTTTAAATGAAACCATTTTCGTATAAAAGTACATTTTTGAAACAGACTATAGCATTTCAAAATATGAAAAATGTGTAAATATTTGTGTTTAAACATCGAAAACTATTCGTTAACTACAAAATGTCATGCCTATTCTAATTTTTATAGTCTGCCATTCGAGTGAACATTTCAATGTTCAATGGGGGTCATTTCTGTACATTTTCACTGAATTTGGTAATTTCGATAACAGCATTTGGATCGAGATTGTCATGTTTAAAAATCGATTTGTATATCCAAACTCTAGACGTGTACGTGCTTTTTTCAAACAAATCAGCAGAAGTTCAGAAAACGACATATTCTCTCCACAGTAAGTCAAAAGTCGAACCCACCCTTGTTTCTAAGGTAAAACGCAATACAAATATGAAACAGACTATAGCTTAAAAACTAGTTAATCAATAATTCATTTGTCACCAAAAAATACGGTTTCACATCAAATATCAAGTAAAATTACTGTTTTTGACACTTTTTGAGCACTATGATAAAGAAATGTCGACGCTGTATACGGTATTTAATACTTTCTAGAATCATGCAATTCATAGTTCGTTAGATGCACAAATATATATGCCACACAAAAATCATCTTCAAAACGTTCTGGCATTACTCTCTGAATTTTCACAATTTTTTATCAGAGGTGACCCCAGTCAAAAAATGTGAAAAAAAAATTTCTGATTTTTTGAGTAAATGCGGTACTGCTAAAAAGGGCCTGAAGATAATGTCCACTTTCTCCAATGATTCTTTATATGTCATCAAGTACTGATTATATTGATACCAAAACCGATCCAATATGTGACTACTACGGTGAATTTTGAACAACAGTTTTAAATGAAACCATTTTCGTATAAAAGTACATTTTTGAAACAGACTATAGCATTTCAAAATATGAAAAATGTGTAAATATTTGTGTTTAAACATCGAAAACTATTCGTTAACTACAAAATGTCATGCCTATTCTAATTTTTATAGTCTGCCATTCGAGTGAACATTTCAATGTTCAATGGGGGTCATTTCTGTACATTTTCACTGAATTTGGTAATTTCGATAACAGCATTTGGATCGAGATTGTCATGTTTAAAAATCGATTTGTATATCCAAACTCTAGACGTGTACGTGCTTTTTTCAAACAAATCAGCAGAAGTTCAGAAAACGACATATTCTCTCCACAGTAAGTCAAAAGTCGAACCCACCCTTGTTTCTAAGGTAAAACGCAATACAAATATGAAACAGACTATAGCTTAAAAACTAGTTAATCAATAATTCATTTGTCACCAAAAAATACGGTTTCACATCAAATATCAAGTAAAATTACTGTTTTTGACACTTTTTGAGCACTATGATAAAGAAATGTCGACGCTGTATAGGTTGAAATAAACAATTAATTTCCCCATAGGCGACAATGATAGCCTTTTTCGAGATACAGACTTTAGAAAGTTGATTTTTTAAACGAAACCTTGCTAGAATTAAAGAAAAGTTATTAGGACAGTATTTTTTGGTCCAAAAAATATAGGTTCGCGTTGCTTTTCTTAGCGTAATTTGTACTTATCTCCCATGCCTATCAATTTTGCACATAAAAATACGTGTCTCATCCTAGCGTTTAAAAGACATCTCAGTTCCGTTAGGGCTAAGGAAAATAATTTATTTGGCCTTTGGTATAATGCAGAATGCACGAAGTCTCTAATAACAAAAAATAACGGGCGCACATATCAACCAATCAGGATTAGCTATACTCTTAATTCTGAATACCATGTTATGCTCATAAAATGGCTGCGCCCATAAAATCTAATGGTGTATTGTAACCTATACGGTATTTAATACTTTCTAGAATCATGCAATTCATAGTTCGTTAGATGCACAAATATATATGCCACACAAAAATCATCTTCAAAACGTTCTGGCATTACTCTCTGAATTTTCACAATTTTTTATCAGAGGTGACCCCAGTCAAAAAATGTGAAAAAAAAATTTCTGATTTTTTGAGTAAATGCGGTACTGCTAAAAAGGGCCTGAAGATAATGTCCACTTTCTCCAATGATTCTTTATATGTCATCAAGTACTGATTATATTGATACCAAAACCGATCCAATATGTGACTACTACGGTGAATTTTGAACAACAGTTTTAAATGAAACCATTTTCGTATAAAAGTACATTTTTGAAACAGACTATAGCATTTCAAAATATGAAAAATGTGTAAATATTTGTGTTTAAACATCGAAAACTATTCGTTAACTACAAAATGTCATGCCTATTCTAATTTTTATAGTCTGCCATTCGAGTGAACATTTCAATG
The DNA here is from genome assembly GCF_021869535.1 of Mytilus californianus. Lineage (NCBI taxonomy): Eukaryota > Metazoa > Mollusca > Bivalvia > Mytilida > Mytilidae > Mytilus > Mytilus californianus. Next base: position 17,086 of record NW_026262601.1, on the reverse strand, counting down.
TTCAATGGGGGTCATTTCTGTACATTTTCACTGAATTTGGTAATTTCGATAACAGCATTTGGATCGAGATTGTCATGTTTAAAAATCGATTTGTATATCCAAACTCTAGACGTGTACGTGCTTTTTTCAAACAAATCAGCAGAAGTTCAGAAAACGACATATTCTCTCCACAGTAAGTCAAAAGTCGAACCCACCCTTGTTTCTAAGGTAAAACGCAATACAAATATGAAACAGACTATAGCTTAAAAACTAGTTAATCAATAATTCATTTGTCACCAAAAAATACGGTTTCACATCAAATATCAAGTAAAATTACTGTTTTTGACACTTTTTGAGCACTATGATAAAGAAATGTCGACGCTGTATAGGTTGAAATAAACAATTAATTTCCCCATAGGCGACAATGATAGCCTTTTTCGAGATACAGACTTTAGAAAGTTGATTTTTTAAACGAAACCTTGCTAGAATTAAAGAAAAGTTATTAGGACAGTATTTTTTGGTCCAAAAAATATAGGTTCGCGTTGCTTTTCTTAGCGTAATTTGTACTTATCTCCCATGCCTATCAATTTTGCACATAAAAATACGTGTCTCATCCTAGCGTTTAAAAGACATCTCAGTTCCGTTAGGGCTAAGGAAAATAATTTATTTGGCCTTTGGTATAATGCAGAATGCACGAAGTCTCTAATAACAAAAAATAACGGGCGCACATATCAACCAATCAGGATTAGCTATACTCTTAATTCTGAATACCATGTTATGCTCATAAAATGGCTGCGCCCATAAAATCTAATGGTGTATTGTAACCTATACGGTATTTAATACTTTCTAGAATCATGCAATTCATAGTTCGTTAGATGCACAAATATATATGCCACACAAAAATCATCTTCAAAACGTTCTGGCATTACTCTCTGAATTTTCACAATTTTTTATCAGAGGTGACCCCAGTCAAAAAATGTGAAAAAAAAATTTCTGATTTTTTGAGTAAATGCGGTACTGCTAAAAAGGGCCTGAAGATAATGTCCACTTTCTCCAATGATTCTTTATATGTCATCAAGTACTGATTATATTGATACCAAAACCGATCCAATATGTGACTACTACGGTGAATTTTGAACAACAGTTTTAAATGAAACCATTTTCGTATAAAAGTACATTTTTGAAACAGACTATAGCATTTCAAAATATGAAAAATGTGTAAATATTTGTGTTTAAACATCGAAAACTATTCGTTAACTACAAAATGTCATGCCTATTCTAATTTTTATAGTCTGCCATTCGAGTGAACATTTCAATGTTCAATGGGGGTCATTTCTGTACATTTTCACTGAATTTGGTAATTTCGATAACAGCATTTGGATCGAGATTGTCATGTTTAAAAATCGATTTGTATATCCAAACTCTAGACGTGTACGTGCTTTTTTCAAACAAATCAGCAGAAGTTCAGAAAACGACATATTCTCTCCACAGTAAGTCAAAAGTCGAACCCACCCTTGTTTCTAAGGTAAAACGCAATACAAATATGAAACAGACTATAGCTTAAAAACTAGTTAATCAATAATTCATTTGTCACCAAAAAATACGGTTTCACATCAAATATCAAGTAAAATTACTGTTTTTGACACTTTTTGAGCACTATGATAAAGAAATGTCGACGCTGTATACGGTATTTAATACTTTCTAGAATCATGCAATTCATAGTTCGTTAGATGCACAAATATATATGCCACACAAAAATCATCTTCAAAACGTTCTGGCATTACTCTCTGAATTTTCACAATTTTTTATCAGAGGTGACCCCAGTCAAAAAATGTGAAAAAAAAATTTCTGATTTTTTGAGTAAATGCGGTACTGCTAAAAAGGGCCTGAAGATAATGTCCACTTTCTCCAATGATTCTTTATATGTCATCAAGTACTGATTATATTGATACCAAAACCGATCCAATATGTGACTACTACGGTGAATTTTGAACAACAGTTTTAAATGAAACCATTTTCGTATAAAAGTACATTTTTGAAACAGACTATAGCATTTCAAAATATGAAAAATGTGTAAATATTTGTGTTTAAACATCGAAAACTATTCGTTAACTACAAAATGTCATGCCTATTCTAATTTTTATAGTCTGCCATTCGAGTGAACATTTCAATGTTCAATGGGGGTCATTTCTGTACATTTTCACTGAATTTGGTAATTTCGATAACAGCATTTGGATCGAGATTGTCATGTTTAAAAATCGATTTGTATATCCAAACTCTAGACGTGTACGTGCTTTTTTCAAACAAATCAGCAGAAGTTCAGAAAACGACATATTCTCTCCACAGTAAGTCAAAAGTCGAACCCACCCTTGTTTCTAAGGTAAAACGCAATACAAATATGAAACAGACTATAGCTTAAAAACTAGTTAATCAATAATTCATTTGTCACCAAAAAATACGGTTTCACATCAAATATCAAGTAAAATTACTGTTTTTGACACTTTTTGAGCACTATGATAAAGAAATGTCGACGCTGTATAGGTTGAAATAAACAATTAATTTCCCCATAGGCGACAATGATAGCCTTTTTCGAGATACAGACTTTAGAAAGTTGATTTTTTAAACGAAACCTTGCTAGAATTAAAGAAAAGTTATTAGGACAGTATTTTTTGGTCCAAAAAATATAGGTTCGCGTTGCTTTTCTTAGCGTAATTTGTACTTATCTCCCATGCCTATCAATTTTGCACATAAAAATACGTGTCTCATCCTAGCGTTTAAAAGACATCTCAGTTCCGTTAGGGCTAAGGAAAATAATTTATTTGGCCTTTGGTATAATGCAGAATGCACGAAGTCTCTAATAACAAAAAATAACGGGCGCACATATCAACCAATCAGGATTAGCTATACTCTTAATTCTGAATACCATGTTATGCTCATAAAATGGCTGCGCCCATAAAATCTAATGGTGTATTGTAACCTATACGGTATTTAATACTTTCTAGAATCATGCAATTCATAGTTCGTTAGATGCACAAATATATATGCCACACAAAAATCATCTTCAAAACGTTCTGGCATTACTCTCTGAATTTTCACAATTTTTTATCAGAGGTGACCCCAGTCAAAAAATGTGAAAAAAAAATTTCTGATTTTTTGAGTAAATGCGGTACTGCTAAAAAGGGCCTGAAGATAATGTCCACTTTCTCCAATGATTCTTTATATGTCATCAAGTACTGATTATATTGATACCAAAACCGATCCAATATGTGACTACTACGGTGAATTTTGAACAACAGTTTTAAATGAAACCATTTTCGTATAAAAGTACATTTTTGAAACAGACTATAGCATTTCAAAATATGAAAAATGTGTAAATATTTGTGTTTAAACATCGAAAACTATTCGTTAACTACAAAATGTCATGCCTATTCTAATTTTTATAGTCTGCCATTCGAGTGAACATTTCAATGTTCAATGGGGGTCATTTCTGTACATTTTCACTGAATTTGGTAATTTCGATAACAGCATTTGGATCGAGATTGTCATGTTTAAAAATCGATTTGTATATCCAAACTCTAGACGTGTACGTGCTTTTTTCAAACAAATCAGCAGAAGTTCAGAAAACGACATATTCTCTCCACAGTAAGTCAAAAGTCGAACCCACCCTTGTTTCTAAGGTAAAACGCAATACAAATATGAAACAGACTATAGCTTAAAAACTAGTTAATCAATAATTCATTTGTCACCAAAAAATACGGTTTCACATCAAATATCAAGTAAAATTACTGTTTTTGACACTTTTTGAGCACTATGATAAAGAAATGTCGACGCTGTATACGGTATTTAATACTTTCTAGAATCATGCAATTCATAGTTCGTTAGATGCACAAATATATATGCCACACAAAAATCATCTTCAAAACGTTCTGGCATTACTCTCTGAATTTTCACAATTTTTTATCAGAGGTGACCCCAGTCAAAAAATGTGAAAAAAAAATTTCTGATTTTTTGAGTAAATGCGGTACTGCTAAAAAGGGCCTGAAGATAATGTCCACTTTCTCCAATGATTCTTTATATGTCATCAAGTACTGATTATATTGATACCAAAACCGATCCAATATGTGACTACTACGGTGAATTTTGAACAACAGTTTTAAATGAAACCATTTTCGTATAAAAGTACATTTTTGAAACAGACTATAGCATTTCAAAATATGAAAAATGTGTAAATATTTGTGTTTAAACATCGAAAACTATTCGTTAACTACAAAATGTCATGCCTATTCTAATTTTTATAGTCTGCCATTCGAGTGAACATTTCAATGTTCAATGGGGGTCATTTCTGTACATTTTCACTGAATTTGGTAATTTCGATAACAGCATTTGGATCGAGATTGTCATGTTTAAAAATCGATTTGTATATCCAAACTCTAGACGTGTACGTGCTTTTTTCAAACAAATCAGCAGAAGTTCAGAAAACGACATATTCTCTCCACAGTAAGTCAAAAGTCGAACCCACCCTTGTTTCTAAGGTAAAACGCAATACAAATATGAAACAGACTATAGCTTAAAAACTAGTTAATCAATAATTCATTTGTCACCAAAAAATACGGTTTCACATCAAATATCAAGTAAAATTACTGTTTTTGACACTTTTTGAGCACTATGATAAAGAAATGTCGACGCTGTATAGGTTGAAATAAACAATTAATTTCCCCATAGGCGACAATGATAGCCTTTTTCGAGATACAGACTTTAGAAAGTTGATTTTTTAAACGAAACCTTGCTAGAATTAAAGAAAAGTTATTAGGACAGTATTTTTTGGTCCAAAAAATATAGGTTCGCGTTGCTTTTCTTAGCGTAATTTGTACTTATCTCCCATGCCTATCAATTTTGCACATAAAAATACGTGTCTCATCCTAGCGTTTAAAAGACATCTCAGTTCCGTTAGGGCTAAGGAAAATAATTTATTTGGCCTTTGGTATAATGCAGAATGCACGAAGTCTCTAATAACAAAAAATAACGGGCGCACATATCAACCAATCAGGATTAGCTATACTCTTAATTCTGAATACCATGTTATGCTCATAAAATGGCTGCGCCCATAAAATCTAATGGTGTATTGTAACCTATACGGTATTTAATACTTTCTAGAATCATGCAATTCATAGTTCGTTAGATGCACAAATATATATGCCACACAAAAATCATCTTCAAAACGTTCTGGCATTACTCTCTGAATTTTCACAATTTTTTATCAGAGGTGACCCCAGTCAAAAAATGTGAAAAAAAAATTTCTGATTTTTTGAGTAAATGCGGTACTGCTAAAAAGGGCCTGAAGATAATGTCCACTTTCTCCAATGATTCTTTATATGTCATCAAGTACTGATTATATTGATACCAAAACCGATCCAATATGTGACTACTACGGTGAATTTTGAACAACAGTTTTAAATGAAACCATTTTCGTATAAAAGTACATTTTTGAAACAGACTATAGCATTTCAAAATATGAAAAATGTGTAAATATTTGTGTTTAAACATCGAAAACTATTCGTTAACTACAAAATGTCATGCCTATTCTAATTTTTATAGTCTGCCATTCGAGTGAACATTTCAATGTTCAATGGGGGTCATTTCTGTACATTTTCACTGAATTTGGTAATTTCGATAACAGCATTTGGATCGAGATTGTCATGTTTAAAAATCGATTTGTATATCCAAACTCTAGACGTGTACGTGCTTTTTTCAAACAAATCAGCAGAAGTTCAGAAAACGACATATTCTCTCCACAGTAAGTCAAAAGTCGAACCCACCCTTGTTTCTAAGGTAAAACGCAATACAAATATGAAACAGACTATAGCTTAAAAACTAGTTAATCAATAATTCATTTGTCACCAAAAAATACGGTTTCACATCAAATATCAAGTAAAATTACTGTTTTTGACACTTTTTGAGCACTATGATAAAGAAATGTCGACGCTGTATACGGTATTTAATACTTTCTAGAATCATGCAATTCATAGTTCGTTAGATGCACAAATATATATGCCACACAAAAATCATCTTCAAAACGTTCTGGCATTACTCTCTGAATTTTCACAATTTTTTATCAGAGGTGACCCCAGTCAAAAAATGTGAAAAAAAAATTTCTGATTTTTTGAGTAAATGCGGTACTGCTAAAAAGGGCCTGAAGATAATGTCCACTTTCTCCAATGATTCTTTATATGTCATCAAGTACTGATTATATTGATACCAAAACCGATCCAATATGTGACTACTACGGTGAATTTTGAACAACAGTTTTAAATGAAACCATTTTCGTATAAAAGTACATTTTTGAAACAGACTATAGCATTTCAAAATATGAAAAATGTGTAAATATTTGTGTTTAAACATCGAAAACTATTCGTTAACTACAAAATGTCATGCCTATTCTAATTTTTATAGTCTGCCATTCGAGTGAACATTTCAATGTTCAATGGGGGTCATTTCTGTACATTTTCACTGAATTTGGTAATTTCGATAACAGCATTTGGATCGAGATTGTCATGTTTAAAAATCGATTTGTATATCCAAACTCTAGACGTGTACGTGCTTTTTTCAAACAAATCAGCAGAAGTTCAGAAAACGACATATTCTCTCCACAGTAAGTCAAAAGTCGAACCCACCCTTGTTTCTAAGGTAAAACGCAATACAAATATGAAACAGACTATAGCTTAAAAACTAGTTAATCAATAATTCATTTGTCACCAAAAAATACGGTTTCACATCAAATATCAAGTAAAATTACTGTTTTTGACACTTTTTGAGCACTATGATAAAGAAATGTCGACGCTGTATACGGTATTTAATACTTTCTAGAATCATGCAATTCATAGTTCGTTAGATGCACAAATATATATGCCACACAAAAATCATCTTCAAAACGTTCTGGCATTACTCTCTGAATTTTCACAATTTTTTATCAGAGGTGACCCCAGTCAAAAAATGTGAAAAAAAAATTTCTGATTTTTTGAGTAAATGCGGTACTGCTAAAAAGGGCCTGAAGATAATGTCCACTTTCTCCAATGATTCTTTATATGTCATCAAGTACTGATTATATTGATACCAAAACCGATCCAATATGTGACTACTACGGTGAATTTTGAACAACAGTTTTAAATGAAACCATTTTCGTATAAAAGTACATTTTTGAAACAGACTATAGCATTTCAAAATATGAAAAATGTGTAAATATTTGTGTTTAAACATCGAAAACTATTCGTTAACTACAAAATGTCATGCCTATTCTAATTTTTATAGTCTGCCATTCGAGTGAACATTTCAATGTTCAATGGGGGTCATTTCTGTACATTTTCACTGAATTTGGTAATTTCGATAACAGCATTTGGATCGAGATTGTCATGTTTAAAAATCGATTTGTATATCCAAACTCTAGACGTGTACGTGCTTTTTTCAAACAAATCAGCAGAAGTTCAGAAAACGACATATTCTCTCCACAGTAAGTCAAAAGTCGAACCCACCCTTGTTTCTAAGGTAAAACGCAATACAAATATGAAACAGACTATAGCTTAAAAACTAGTTAATCAATAATTCATTTGTCACCAAAAAATACGGTTTCACATCAAATATCAAGTAAAATTACTGTTTTTGACACTTTTTGAGCACTATGATAAAGAAATGTCGACGCTGTATACGGTATTTAATACTTTCTAGAATCATGCAATTCATAGTTCGTTAGATGCACAAATATATATGCCACACAAAAATCATCTTCAAAACGTTCTGGCATTACTCTCTGAATTTTCACAATTTTTTATCAGAGGTGACCCCAGTCAAAAAATGTGAAAAAAAAATTTCTGATTTTTTGAGTAAATGCGGTACTGCTAAAAAGGGCCTGAAGATAATGTCCACTTTCTCCAATGATTCTTTATATGTCATCAAGTACTGATTATATTGATACCAAAACCGATCCAATATGTGACTACTACGGTGAATTTTGAACAACAGTTTTAAATGAAACCATTTTCGTATAAAAGTACATTTTTGAAACAGACTATAGCATTTCAAAATATGAAAAATGTGTAAATATTTGTGTTTAAACATCGAAAACTATTCGTTAACTACAAAATGTCATGCCTATTCTAATTTTTATAGTCTGCCATTCGAGTGAACATTTCAATGTTCAATGGGGGTCATTTCTGTACATTTTCACTGAATTTGGTAATTTCGATAACAGCATTTGGATCGAGATTGTCATGTTTAAAAATCGATTTGTATATCCAAACTCTAGACGTGTACGTGCTTTTTTCAAACAAATCAGCAGAAGTTCAGAAAACGACATATTCTCTCCACAGTAAGTCAAAAGTCGAACCCACCCTTGTTTCTAAGGTAAAACGCAATACAAATATGAAACAGACTATAGCTTAAAAACTAGTTAATCAATAATTCATTTGTCACCAAAAAATACGGTTTCACATCAAATATCAAGTAAAATTACTGTTTTTGACACTTTTTGAGCACTATGATAAAGAAATGTCGACGCTGTATACGGTATTTAATACTTTCTAGAATCATGCAATTCATAGTTCGTTAGATGCACAAATATATATGCCACACAAAAATCATCTTCAAAACGTTCTGGCATTACTCTCTGAATTTTCACAATTTTTTATCAGAGGTGACCCCAGTCAAAAAATGTGAAAAAAAAATTTCTGATTTTTTGAGTAAATGCGGTACTGCTAAAAAGGGCCTGAAGATAATGTCCACTTTCTCCAATGATTCTTTATATGTCATCAAGTACTGATTATATTGATACCAAAACCGATCCAATATGTGACTACTACGGTGAATTTTGAACAACAGTTTTAAATGAAACCATTTTCGTATAAAAGTACATTTTTGAAACAGACTATAGCATTTCAAAATATGAAAAATGTGTAAATATTTGTGTTTAAACATCGAAAACTATTCGTTAACTACAAAATGTCATGCCTATTCTAATTTTTATAGTCTGCCATTCGAGTGAACATTTCAATGTTCAATGGGGGTCATTTCTGTACATTTTCACTGAATTTGGTAATTTCGATAACAGCATTTGGATCGAGATTGTCATGTTTAAAAATCGATTTGTATATCCAAACTCTAGACGTGTACGTGCTTTTTTCAAACAAATCAGCAGAAGTTCAGAAAACGACATATTCTCTCCACAGTAAGTCAAAAGTCGAACCCACCCTTGTTTCTAAGGTAAAACGCAATACAAATATGAAACAGACTATAGCTTAAAAACTAGTTAATCAATAATTCATTTGTCACCAAAAAATACGGTTTCACATCAAATATCAAGTAAAATTACTGTTTTTGACACTTTTTGAGCACTATGATAAAGAAATGTCGACGCTGTATAGGTTGAAATAAACAATTAATTTCCCCATAGGCGACAATGATAGCCTTTTTCGAGATACAGACTTTAGAAAGTTGATTTTTTAAACGAAACCTTGCTAGAATTAAAGAAAAGTTATTAGGACAGTATTTTTTGGTCCAAAAAATATAGGTTCGCGTTGCTTTTCTTAGCGTAATTTGTACTTATCTCCCATGCCTATCAATTTTGCACATAAAAATACGTGTCTCATCCTAGCGTTTAAAAGACATCTCAGTTCCGTTAGGGCTAAGGAAAATAATTTATTTGGCCTTTGGTATAATGCAGAATGCACGAAGTCTCTAATAACAAAAAATAACGGGCGCACATATCAACCAATCAGGATTAGCTATACTCTTAATTCTGAATACCATGTTATGCTCATAAAATGGCTGCGCCCATAAAATCTAATGGTGTATTGTAACCTATACGGTATTTAATACTTTCTAGAATCATGCAATTCATAGTTCGTTAGATGCACAAATATATATGCCACACAAAAATCATCTTCAAAACGTTCTGGCATTACTCTCTGAATTTTCACAATTTTTTATCAGAGGTGACCCCAGTCAAAAAATGTGAAAAAAAAATTTCTGATTTTTTGAGTAAATGCGGTACTGCTAAAAAGGGCCTGAAGATAATGTCCACTTTCTCCAATGATTCTTTATATGTCATCAAGTACTGATTATATTGATACCAAAACCGATCCAATATGTGACTACTACGGTGAATTTTGAACAACAGTTTTAAATGAAACCATTTTCGTATAAAAGTACATTTTTGAAACAGACTATAGCATTTCAAAATATGAAAAATGTGTAAATATTTGTGTTTAAACATCGAAAACTATTCGTTAACTACAAAATGTCATGCCTATTCTAATTTTTATAGTCTGCCATTCGAGTGAACATTTCAATGTTCAATGGGGGTCATTTCTGTACATTTTCACTGAATTTGGTAATTTCGATAACAGCATTTGGATCGAGATTGTCATGTTTAAAAATCGATTTGTATATCCAAACTCTAGACGTGTACGTGCTTTTTTCAAACAAATCAGCAGAAGTTCAGAAAACGACATATTCTCTCCACAGTAAGTCAAAAGTCGAACCCACCCTTGTTTCTAAGGTAAAACGCAATACAAATATGAAACAGACTATAGCTTAAAAACTAGTTAATCAATAATTCATTTGTCACCAAAAAATACGGTTTCACATCAAATATCAAGTAAAATTACTGTTTTTGACACTTTTTGAGCACTATGATAAAGAAATGTCGACGCTGTATAGGTTGAAATAAACAATTAATTTCCCCATAGGCGACAATGATAGCCTTTTTCGAGATACAGACTTTAGAAAGTTGATTTTTTAAACGAAACCTTGCTAGAATTAAAGAAAAGTTATTAGGACAGTATTTTTTGGTCCAAAAAATATAGGTTCGCGTTGCTTTTCTTAGCGTAATTTGTACTTATCTCCCATGCCTATCAATTTTGCACATAAAAATACGTGTCTCATCCTAGCGTTTAAAAGACATCTCAGTTCCGTTAGGGCTAAGGAAAATAATTTATTTGGCCTTTGGTATAATGCAGAATGCACGAAGTCTCTAATAACAAAAAATAACGGGCGCACATATCAACCAATCAGGATTAGCTATACTCTTAATTCTGAATACCATGTTATGCTCATAAAATGGCTGCGCCCATAAAATCTAATGGTGTATTGTAACCTATACGGTATTTAATACTTTCTAGAATCATGCAATTCATAGTTCGTTAGATGCACAAATATATATGCCACACAAAAATCATCTTCAAAACGTTCTGGCATTACTCTCTGAATTTTCACAATTTTTTATCAGAGGTGACCCCAGTCAAAAAATGTGAAAAAAAAATTTCTGATTTTTTGAGTAAATGCGGTACTGCTAAAAAGGGCCTGAAGATAATGTCCACTTTCTCCAATGATTCTTTATATGTCATCAAGTACTGATTATATTGATACCAAAACCGATCCAATATGTGACTACTACGGTGAATTTTGAACAACAGTTTTAAATGAAACCATTTTCGTATAAAAGTACATTTTTGAAACAGACTATAGCATTTCAAAATATGAAAAATGTGTAAATATTTGTGTTTAAACATCGAAAACTATTCGTTAACTACAAAATGTCATGCCTATTCTAATTTTTATAGTCTGCCATTCGAGTGAACATTTCAATGTTCAATGGGGGTCATTTCTGTACATTTTCACTGAATTTGGTAATTTCGATAACAGCATTTGGATCGAGATTGTCATGTTTAAAAATCGATTTGTATATCCAAACTCTAGACGTGTACGTGCTTTTTTCAAACAAATCAGCAGAAGTTCAGAAAACGACATATTCTCTCCACAGTAAGTCAAAAGTCGAACCCACCCTTGTTTCTAAGGTAAAACGCAATACAAATATGAAACAGACTATAGCTTAAAAACTAGTTAATCAATAATTCATTTGTCACCAAAAAATACGGTTTCACATCAAATATCAAGTAAAATTACTGTTTTTGACACTTTTTGAGCACTATGATAAAGAAATGTCGACGCTGTATAGGTTGAAATAAACAATTAATTTCCCCATAGGCGACAATGATAGCCTTTTTCGAGATACAGACTTTAGAAAGTTGATTTTTTAAACGAAACCTTGCTAGAATTAAAGAAAAGTTATTAGGACAGTATTTTTTGGTCCAAAAAATATAGGTTCGCGTTGCTTTTCTTAGCGTAATTTGTACTTATCTCCCATGCCTATCAATTTTGCACATAAAAATACGTGTCTCATCCTAGCGTTTAAAAGACATCTCAGTTCCGTTAGGGCTAAGGAAAATAATTTATTTGGCCTTTGGTATAATGCAGAATGCACGAAGTCTCTAATAACAAAAAATAACGGGCGCACATATCAACCAATCAGGATTAGCTATACTCTTAATTCTGAATACCATGTTATGCTCATAAAATGGCTGCGCCCATAAAATCTAATGGTGTATTGTAACCTATACGGTATTTAATACTTTCTAGAATCATGCAATTCATAGTTCGTTAGATGCACAAATATATATGCCACACAAAAATCATCTTCAAAACGTTCTGGCATTACTCTCTGAATTTTCACAATTTTTTATCAGAGGTGACCCCAGTCAAAAAATGTGAAAAAAAAATTTCTGATTTTTTGAGTAAATGCGGTACTGCTAAAAAGGGCCTGAAGATAATGTCCACTTTCTCCAATGATTCTTTATATGTCATCAAGTACTGATTATATTGATACCAAAACCGATCCAATATGTGACTACTACGGTGAATTTTGAACAACAGTTTTAAATGAAACCATTTTCGTATAAAAGTACATTTTTGAAACAGACTATAGCATTTCAAAATATGAAAAATGTGTAAATATTTGTGTTTAAACATCGAAAACTATTCGTTAACTACAAAATGTCATGCCTATTCTAATTTTTATAGTCTGCCATTCGAGTGAACATTTCAATGTTCAATGGGGGTCATTTCTGTACATTTTCACTGAATTTGGTAATTTCGATAACAGCATTTGGATCGAGATTGTCATGTTTAAAAATCGATTTGTATATCCAAACTCTAGACGTGTACGTGCTTTTTTCAAACAAATCAGCAGAAGTTCAGAAAACGACATATTCTCTCCACAGTAAGTCAAAAGTCGAACCCACCCTTGTTTCTAAGGTAAAACGCAATACAAATATGAAACAGACTATAGCTTAAAAACTAGTTAATCAATAATTCATTTGTCACCAAAAAATACGGTTTCACATCAAATATCAAGTAAAATTACTGTTTTTGACACTTTTTGAGCACTATGATAAAGAAATGTCGACGCTGTATAGGTTGAAATAAACAATTAATTTCCCCATAGGCGACAATGATAGCCTTTTTCGAGATACAGACTTTAGAAAGTTGATTTTTTAAACGAAACCTTGCTAGAATTAAAGAAAAGTTATTAGGACAGTATTTTTTGGTCCAAAAAATATAGGTTCGCGTTGCTTTTCTTAGCGTAATTTGTACTTATCTCCCATGCCTATCAATTTTGCACATAAAAATACGTGTCTCATCCTAGCGTTTAAAAGACATCTCAGTTCCGTTAGGGCTAAGGAAAATAATTTATTTGGCCTTTGGTATAATGCAGAATGCACGAAGTCTCTAATAACAAAAAATAACGGGCGCACATATCAACCAATCAGGATTAGCTATACTCTTAATTCTGAATACCATGTTATGCTCATAAAATGGCTGCGCCCATAAAATCTAATGGTGTATTGTAACCTATACGGTATTTAATACTTTCTAGAATCATGCAATTCATAGTTCGTTAGATGCACAAATATATATGCCACACAAAAATCATCTTCAAAACGTTCTGGCATTACTCTCTGAATTTTCACAATTTTTTATCAGAGGTGACCCCAGTCAAAAAATGTGAAAAAAAAATTTCTGATTTTTTGAGTAAATGCGGTACTGCTAAAAAGGGCCTGAAGATAATGTCCACTTTCTCCAATGATTCTTTATATGTCATCAAGTACTGATTATATTGATACCAAAACCGATCCAATATGTGACTACTACGGTGAATTTTGAACAACAGTTTTAAATGAAACCATTTTCGTATAAAAGTACATTTTTGAAACAGACTATAGCATTTCAAAATATGAAAAATGTGTAAATATTTGTGTTTAAACATCGAAAACTATTCGTTAACTACAAAATGTCATGCCTATTCTAATTTTTATAGTCTGCCATTCGAGTGAACATTTCAATGTTCAATGGGGGTCATTTCTGTACATTTTCACTGAATTTGGTAATTTCGATAACAGCATTTGGATCGAGATTGTCATGTTTAAAAATCGATTTGTATATCCAAACTCTAGACGTGTACGTGCTTTTTTCAAACAAATCAGCAGAAGTTCAGAAAACGACATATTCTCTCCACAGTAAGTCAAAAGTCGAACCCACCCTTGTTTCTAAGGTAAAACGCAATACAAATATGAAACAGACTATAGCTTAAAAACTAGTTAATCAATAATTCATTTGTCACCAAAAAATACGGTTTCACATCAAATATCAAGTAAAATTACTGTTTTTGACACTTTTTGAGCACTATGATAAAGAAATGTCGACGCTGTATAGGTTGAAATAAACAATTAATTTCCCCATAGGCGACAATGATAGCCTTTTTCGAGATACAGACTTTAGAAAGTTGATTTTTTAAACGAAACCTTGCTAGAATTAAAGAAAAGTTATTAGGACAGTATTTTTTGGTCCAAAAAATATAGGTTCGCGTTGCTTTTCTTAGCGTAATTTGTACTTATCTCCCATGCCTATCAATTTTGCACATAAAAATACGTGTCTCATCCTAGCGTTTAAAAGACATCTCAGTTCCGTTAGGGCTAAGGAAAATAATTTATTTGGCCTTTGGTATAATGCAGAATGCACGAAGTCTCTAATAACAAAAAATAACGGGCGCACATATCAACCAATCAGGATTAGCTATACTCTTAATTCTGAATACCATGTTATGCTCATAAAATGGCTGCGCCCATAAAATCTAATGGTGTATTGTAACCTATACGGTATTTAATACTTTCTAGAATCATGCAATTCATAGTTCGTTAGATGCACAAATATATATGCCACACAAAAATCATCTTCAAAACGTTCTGGCATTACTCTCTGAATTTTCACAATTTTTTATCAGAGGTGACCCCAGTCAAAAAATGTGAAAAAAAAATTTCTGATTTTTTGAGTAAATGCGGTACTGCTAAAAAGGGCCTGAAGATAATGTCCACTTTCTCCAATGATTCTTTATATGTCATCAAGTACTGATTATATTGATACCAAAACCGATCCAATATGTGACTACTACGGTGAATTTTGAACAACAGTTTTAAATGAAACCATTTTCGTATAAAAGTACATTTTTGAAACAGACTATAGCATTTCAAAATATGAAAAATGTGTAAATATTTGTGTTTAAACATCGAAAACTATTCGTTAACTACAAAATGTCATGCCTATTCTAATTTTTATAGTCTGCCATTCGAGTGAACATTTCAATGTTCAATGGGGGTCATTTCTGTACATTTTCACTGAATTTGGTAATTTCGATAACAGCATTTGGATCGAGATTGTCATGTTTAAAAATCGATTTGTATATCCAAACTCTAGACGTGTACGTGCTTTTTTCAAACAAATCAGCAGAAGTTCAGAAAACGACATATTCTCTCCACAGTAAGTCAAAAGTCGAACCCACCCTTGTTTCTAAGGTAAAACGCAATACAAATATGAAACAGACTATAGCTTAAAAACTAGTTAATCAATAATTCATTTGTCACCAAAAAATACGGTTTCACATCAAATATCAAGTAAAATTACTGTTTTTGACACTTTTTGAGCACTATGATAAAGAAATGTCGACGCTGTATAGG
The DNA here is from genome assembly GCF_021869535.1 of Mytilus californianus. NCBI lineage: Eukaryota > Metazoa > Mollusca > Bivalvia > Mytilida > Mytilidae > Mytilus > Mytilus californianus. Next base: position 1,211 of record NW_026262601.1, on the reverse strand, counting down.
TTGAAATAAACAATTAATTTCCCCATAGGCGACAATGATAGCCTTTTTCGAGATACAGACTTTAGAAAGTTGATTTTTTAAACGAAACCTTGCTAGAATTAAAGAAAAGTTATTAGGACAGTATTTTTTGGTCCAAAAAATATAGGTTCGCGTTGCTTTTCTTAGCGTAATTTGTACTTATCTCCCATGCCTATCAATTTTGCACATAAAAATACGTGTCTCATCCTAGCGTTTAAAAGACATCTCAGTTCCGTTAGGGCTAAGGAAAATAATTTATTTGGCCTTTGGTATAATGCAGAATGCACGAAGTCTCTAATAACAAAAAATAACGGGCGCACATATCAACCAATCAGGATTAGCTATACTCTTAATTCTGAATACCATGTTATGCTCATAAAATGGCTGCGCCCATAAAATCTAATGGTGTATTGTAACCTATACGGTATTTAATACTTTCTAGAATCATGCAATTCATAGTTCGTTAGATGCACAAATATATATGCCACACAAAAATCATCTTCAAAACGTTCTGGCATTACTCTCTGAATTTTCACAATTTTTTATCAGAGGTGACCCCAGTCAAAAAATGTGAAAAAAAAATTTCTGATTTTTTGAGTAAATGCGGTACTGCTAAAAAGGGCCTGAAGATAATGTCCACTTTCTCCAATGATTCTTTATATGTCATCAAGTACTGATTATATTGATACCAAAACCGATCCAATATGTGACTACTACGGTGAATTTTGAACAACAGTTTTAAATGAAACCATTTTCGTATAAAAGTACATTTTTGAAACAGACTATAGCATTTCAAAATATGAAAAATGTGTAAATATTTGTGTTTAAACATCGAAAACTATTCGTTAACTACAAAATGTCATGCCTATTCTAATTTTTATAGTCTGCCATTCGAGTGAACATTTCAATGTTCAATGGGGGTCATTTCTGTACATTTTCACTGAATTTGGTAATTTCGATAACAGCATTTGGATCGAGATTGTCATGTTTAAAAATCGATTTGTATATCCAAACTCTAGACGTGTACGTGCTTTTTTCAAACAAATCAGCAGAAGTTCAGAAAACGACATATTCTCTCCACAGTAAGTCAAAAGTCGAACCCACCCTTGTTTCTAAGGTAAAACGCAATACAAATATGAAACAGACTATAGCTTAAAAACTAGTTAATCAATAATTCATTTGTCACCAAAAAA
>NW_026262600.1:0-83709 GCF_021869535.1 Mytilus californianus | reverse complement strand
TTATCTCAGACAATATGTGCAAAATGTGTTGTATAAATGACCCCTCGTGTAACGGCCTGTTTGGATCAAGTTAAATGTGAGGACCTAGGTACATAAAAGTTGAAGTCCATAATAAAGATTTCACTAAATTTGTATTAAAAGCACTTCACAATGTCTTTTGTACCTGTTTCATTTCACATAGTATCTTTCTTTTCTTATGTTAAATAGCAAGTGGTTCAAATATAAGCCTGCTGAGGCTAAAATTGCATGCGAGTTTTTCACTAAAAAGTGAAAAATCTCTGTATCAGACCATACTGTCTGCAAAAAAAGTAGAATGCAAGAGTCCCTTTATGCTCAGATTTATTGTATCATGTAACCTGAGTATAGAAATTATAAAAGAGACACAAATTTTTTTTTCCTATAGCTTCAGTATGCATTTTTAAATGTAAATATGTGCTACGGCCTAAATTGACCCTAAATTATTTTCAGTCTTACTTGGCTTAAGACCCTTTTATACTAATATGGTATGCTATTTGTAATTTTTCTTCTCCATTTAAAGTACATTTAATACATATGTAAGGATTATTTATAACCAAAAAACTCCACAAATTTAAAATTGCTGGAAAATAATACATCTTCATGTAAGCCCCCCCTTCATTGGAAAACCTCCATTTTTTGGCACAGGGCTCATATAAATTTGACTTTTAAATAATTGTGATAAGTCTGATAAATCAAATGAGTATTCTATTGCTTTAAATACATAATATGTCATATATAAAGCCCTTTAAAATGTATTTTTTGCAATATTTTAATTTTTAAAGCCCCAAATGTTGATAGTTGAAATTTTTCAATTTAAAACGTCAAAATTTAACACGCGAAGTTGAATATAGAATTATCATATTGTCTATAATATATATCCTATTGCCATGAAACTTTGTCAGCAGTCTCATAATTTATTAAGCTTTAGTCATACCAAGTTTTATTAAGATTGGTCAAATTTTTCTATCCTATTAGGTCGAGTACACAGTTATCGTCCTTTGATTTTCGTTGTCCACGAATAAAGTCCCTAGTGTGGACAGTGTGTTGCTTGCCAATTTTTTTAGTACCCCTTCCAAATGTATTCCTTCATGTTTTATGCCTCAAATAGCAAGTAGGGGGATGAATTACACTGTAAAAAAATTTGGGTCATGAATTGCAAAGTAAAGTAGTGATTTGGTCCAGCTGAAAAAGGTTAAAAATTAGCACTTCGGAAGCTGTCAAAAGATTTCAAGACCCCCTTAACATAGAATTGTCCATATTTTGAGTTAGAGCCGATGAAGTTTTCTATAATTTTGATATAATTTGTCCCAAAAGTAGTACAACACACTGTAAAAAATATTATTGAGAAAGCGCAGGTGGGATTTTTTTTATTTTCATTTATTGTCTAAAAGAAATGCACTACGAAATAACTGTGTACTCGGACCTAAGAGGCGAAATCAGTAAATATAGAATCTGTACTTTGGCAACTTCCCTGAATGATTTAATGGTGTCAATTTGTCAGATAGCATGAAACTAAAGGATTAAACTTTTATTGATAGAAATTCTGCAAAAATTACCTATTTTGGCATTATATGGTCAAAATAAGCATTTCAAAGCTTTTTCAATTTTGATGCATAAGTGGCATTCTGACTTTCTATGTGACAGGTTTTCCTGTGTCAATATTTGTGTTTCTGTGCTTTAACCCAGTTGTATTACTCATTTGTGAACTCTGAATCTACAGAAAATAAGATTATCTCAGACAATATGTGCAAATGTGTTGTATAAATGACCCTCGTGTAACGGCCCTGTTTGGATCAAGTTAAATGTGAGGACCTAGGTACATAAAAGTTGAAGTCCATAATAAAGATTTCACTAAATTTTGTATTAAAAGCACTTCACAATGTCTTTTGTACCTGTTTCATTTCACATAGTATCTTTCTTTTCTTATGTTAAATAGCAAGTGGTTCAAATATAAGCCTGCTGAGGCTAAAATTGCATGCGAGTTTTTCACTAAAAAGTGAAAAATCTCTGTATCAGACCATACTGTCTGCAAAAAAAGTAGAATGCAAGAGTCCCATTATGCTCAGATTTATTGTATCATGTAACCTGAGTATAGAAATTATAAAAGAGACACAAATTTTTTTTTCCTATAGCTTCAGTATGCATTTTTAAATGTAAATATGTGCTACGGCCTAAATTGACCCTAAATTATTTTCAGTCTTACTTGGCTTAAGACCCTTTTATACTAATATGGTATGCTATTTGTAATTTTTCTTTCCATTTAAAGTACATTTAATACATATGTAAGGATTATTTATAACCAAAAAACTCCACAAATTTAAAATTGCTGGAAAATAATAACATCTTCATGTAAGGCCCCCCTTCATTGGAAAACCTCCATTTTTGGCACAGGCTCATATAAATTTGACTTTTAAATAATTGTGATAAGTCTGATAAATCAAATGAGTATTCTATTGCTTTAAATACATAATATGTCATATATAAAGCCCTTTAAAATGTAATTTTTTGCAATATTTTAATTTTTAAAGCCCCAAATGTTGATAGTTGAAATTTTTCAATTTAAACGTCAAAATTTAACACGCGAAGTTGAATATAGAATTTATCATATTGTCTATAATATATATCCTATTGCCATGAAACTTGTCAGCAGTCTCATAATTTATTAAGCTTTAGTCATACCAAGTTTTATTAAGATTGGTCAAATTTTCTATCCTATTAGGTCCGAGTACACAGTTTATCGTCCTTTGATTTTCGTTGTCCACGAATAAAGTCCCTAGTGTGGACAGTGTGTTGCTTGCCAATTTTTTTAGTACCCCTTCCAAATGTATTCCTTCATGTTTTATGCCTCAATAGCAAGTAGGGGGATGAAATTACACTGTAAAAAAAATTTGGGTCATGAATTGCAAAGTAAAGTAGTGATTGGTCCAGCTGAAAAAGGTTAAAAATTAGCACTTCGGAAGCTGTCAAAAGATTTCAAGACCCCCTTAACATAGAATTGTCCATATTTTGAGTTAGAGCCGATGAAGTTTTCTATAATTTTGATATAATTTGTCCCAAAAGTAGTACAACACACTGTAAAAATATTATTGAGAAAGCGCAGGTGGGATTTTTTTTATTTTCATTTATTGTCTAAAAGAAATGCACTACGAAATAACTGTGTACTCGGACCTAAGAGGCGAAATCAGTAAATATAGAATCTGTACTTTGGCAACTTCCCTGAATGATTTAATGGTGTCAATTTGTCAGATAGCATGAAACTAAAGGATTTAAACTTTTATTTGATAGAAATTCTGCAAAAATTACCTATTTTGGCATTATATGGTCAAAATAAGCATTTCAAAGCTTTTTCAATTTTGATGCATAAGTGGCATTCTGACTTTCTATGTGACAGGTTTTCCTGTGTCAATATTTGTGTTTCTGTGCTTTAACCCAGTTGTATTACTCATTTGTGAACTCTGAATCTACAGAAAATAAGATTATCTCAGACAATATGTGCAAAATGTGTTGTATAAATGACCCTCGTGTAACGGCCTGTTTGGATCAAGTTAAATGTGAGGACCTAGGTACATAAAAGTTGAAGTCCATAATAAAGATTTCACTAAATTTGTATTAAAAGCACTTCACAATGTCTTTTGTACCTGTTTCATTTCACATAGTATCTTTCTTTTCTTATGTTAAATAGCAAGTGGTTCAAATATAAGCCTGCTGAGGCTAAAATTGCATGCGAGTTTTTCACTAAAAAGTGAAAAATCTCTGTATCAGACCATACTGTCTGCAAAAAAAGTAGAATGCAAGAGTCCCTTTATGCTCAGATTTATTGTATCATGTAACCTGAGTATAGAAATTATAAAAGAGACACAAATTTTTTTTCCTATAGCTTCAGTATGCATTTTTAAATGTAAATATGTGCTACGGCCTAAATTGACCCTAAATTATTTTCAGTCTTACTTGGCTTAAGACCCTTTTATACTAATATGGTATGCTATTTGTAATTTTTCTTTCCATTTAAAGTACATTTAATACATATGTAAGGATTTATTTATAACCAAAAAACTCCACAAATTTAAAATTGCTGGAAAATAATACATCTTCATGTAAGGCCCCCCTTCATTGGAAAACCTCCATTTTTTGGCACAGCTCATATAAATTTGACTTTTAAATAATTGTGATAAGTCTGATAAATCAAATGAGTATTCTATTGCTTTAAATACATAATATGTCATATATAAAGCCCTTTAAAATGTAATTTTTTGCAATATTTTAATTTTTAAAGCCCCAAATGTTGATAGTTGAAATTTTTCAATTTAAAACGTCAAAATTTAACACGCGAAGTTGAATATAGAATTTATCATATTGTCTATAATATATATCCTATTGCCATGAAACTTTGTCAGCAGTCTCATAATTTATTAAGCTTTAGTCATACCAAGTTTTATTAAGATTGGTCAAATTTTTCTATCCTATTAGGTCCGAGTACACAGTTATCGTCCTTTGATTTTCGTTGTCCCACGAATAAAGTCCCTAGTGTGGACAGTGTGTTGCTTGCCAATTTTTTTAGTACCCCTTCCAAATGTATTCCTTCATGTTTTATGCCTCAAATAGCAAGTAGGGGGATGAAATTACAACTGTAAAAAAATTTGGGTCATGAATTGCAAAGTAAAGTAGTGATTTGGTCCAGCTGAAAAAGGTTAAAAATTAGCACTTCGGAAGCTGTCAAAAGATTTCAAGACCCCCTTAACATAGAATTGTCCATATTTTGAGTTAGAGCCGATGAAGTTTTCTATAATTTTGATATAATTTGTCCCCAAAAGTAGTACAACACACTGTAAAAATATTATTGAGAAAGCGCAGGTGGGATTTTTTTTATTTTCATTTATTGTCTAAAAGAAATGCACTACGAAATAACTGTGTACTCGGACCTAAGAGGCGAAATCAGTAAATATAGAATCTGTACTTTGGCAACTTCCCTGAATGATTTAATGGTGTCAATTTGTCAGATAGCATGAAACTAAAGGATTTAAACTTTTATTTGATAGAAATTCTGCAAAAATTACCTATTTTGGCATTATATGGTCAAAATAAGCATTTCAAAGCTTTTTCAATTTTGATGCATAAGTGGCATTCTGACTTTCTATGTGACAGGTTTTCCTGTGTCAATATTTGTGTTTCTGTGCTTTAACCCAGTTGTATTACTCATTTGTGAACTCTGAATCTACAGGAAAATAAGATTATCTCAGACAATATGTGCAAAATGTGTTGTATAAATGACCCTCGTGTAACGGCCTGTTTGGATCAAGTTAAATGTGAGGACCTAGGTACATAAAAGTTGAAGTCCATAATAAAGATTTCACTAAATTTGTATTAAAAGCACTTCACAATGTCTTTTGTACCTGTTTCATTTCACATAGTATCTTTCTTTTCTTATGTTAAATAGCAAGTGGTTCAAATATAAGCCTGCTGAGGCTAAAATTGCATGCGAGTTTTTCACTAAAAAGTGAAAAATCTCTGTATCAGACCATACTGTCTGCAAAAAAAGTAGAATGCAAGAGTCCCTTTATGCTCAGATTTATTGTATCATGTAACCTGAGTATAGAAATTATAAAAGAGACACAAATTTTTTTTTCCTATAGCTTCAGTATGCATTTTTAAATGTAAATATGTGCTACGGCCTAAATTGACCCTAAATTATTTTCAGTCTTACTTGGCTTAAGACCCTTTTATACTAATATGGTATGCTATTTGTAATTTTTCTTTCCATTTAAAGTACATTTAATACATATGTAAGGATTATTTATAACCAAAAAACTCCACAAATTTAAAATTGCTGGAAAATAATACATCTTCATGTAAGGCCCCCCTTCATTGGAAAACCTCCATTTTTTGGCACAGGCTCATATAAATTTGACTTTTAAATAATTGTGATAAGTCTGATAAATCAAATGAGTATTCTATTGCTTTAAAATACATAATATGTCATATATAAAGCCCTTTAAAAATGTAATTTTTTGCAATATTTTAATTTTTAAAGCCCCAAATGTTGATAGTTGAAATTTTTCAATTTAAACGTCAAAATTTAACACGCGAAGTTGAATATAGAATTTATCATATTGTCTATAATATATATCCTATTGCCATGAAACTTTGTCAGCAGTCTCATAATTTATTAAGCTTTAGTCATACCAAGTTTTATTAAGATTGGTCAAATTTTTCTATCCTATTAGGTCCGAGTACACAGTTATCGTCCTTCTGATTTTCGTTGTCCACGAATAAAGTCCCTAGTGTGGACAGTGTGTTGCTTGCCAATTTTTTTAGTACCCCTTCCAAATGTATTCCTTCATGTTTTATGCCTCAAATAGCAAGTAGGGGGATGAAATTACACTGTAAAAAAATTTGGGTCATGAATTGCAAAGTAAAGTAGTGATTTGGTCCAGCTGAAAAAGGTTAAAAATTAGCACTTCGGAAGCTGTCAAAAGATTTCAAGACCCCCTTAACATAGAATTGTCCATATTTTGAGTTAGAGCCGATGAAGTTTTCTATAATTTTGATATAATTTGTCCCAAAAGTAGTACAACACACTGTAAAAATATTATTGAGAAAGCGCAGGTGGGATTTTTTTATTTTCATTTATTGTCTAAAAGAAATGCACTACGAAATAACTGTGTACTCGGACCTAAGAGGCGAAATCAGTAAATATAGAATCTGTACTTTGGCAACTTCCCTGAATGATTTAATGGTGTCAATTTGTCAGATAGCATGAAACTAAAGGATTTAAACTTTTATTTGATAGAAATTCTGCAAAAATTACCTATTTTGGCATTATATGGTCAAAATAAGCATTTCAAAGCTTTTTCAATTTTGATGCATAAGTGGCATTCTGACTTTCTATGTGACAGGTTTTCCTGTGTCAATTATTTGTGTTTCTGTGCTTTAACCCAGTTGTATTACTCATTTGTGAACTCTGAATCTACAGAAAATAAGATTATCTCAGACAATATGTGCAAAATGTGTTGTATAAATGACCCTCGTGTAACGGCCTGTTTGGATCAAGTTAAATGTGAGGACCTAGGTACATAAAAGTTGAAGTCCATAATAAAGATTTCACTAAATTTGTATTAAAAGCACTTCACAATGTCTTTTGTACCTGTTTCATTTCACATAGTATCTTTCTTTTCTTATGTTAAATAGCAAGTGGTTCAAATATAAGCCTGCTGAGGCTAAAATTGCATGCGAGTTTTTCACTAAAAAGTGAAAAATCTCTGTATCAGACCATACTGTCTGCAAAAAAAGTAGAATGCAAGAGTCCCTTTATGCTCAGATTTATTGTATCATGTAACCTGAGTATAGAAATTATAAAAGAGACACAAATTTTTTTTTCCTATAGCTTCAGTATGCATTTTTAAATGTAAATATGTGCTACGGCCTAAATTGACCCTAAATTATTTTCAGTCTTACTTGGCTTAAGACCCTTTTATACTAATATGGTATGCTATTTGTAATTTTCTCTTTCCATTTAAAGTACATTTAATACATATGTAAGGATTATTTATAACCAAAAAACTCCACAAATTTAAAATTGCTGGAAAATAATACATCTTCATGTAAGGCCCCCCCTTCATTGGAGAAACCTCCATTTTTTGGCACAGGCTCATATAAATTTGACTTTTAAATAATTGTGATAAGTCTGATAAATCAAATAGTATTCTATTGCTTTAAATACATAATATGTCATATATAAAGCCCTTTAAAATGTAATTTTTTGCAATATTTTAATTTTTAAAGCCCCAAATGTTGATAGTTGAAAATTTTTCAATTAAACGTCAAAATTTAACACGCGAAGTTGAATATAGAATTTATCATATTGTCTATAATATATATCCTATTGCCATGAAACTTTGTCAGCAGTCTCATAATTTATTAAGCTTTAGTCATACCAAGTTTTATTAAGATTGGTCAAATTTTTCTATCCTATTAGGTCCGAGTACACAGTTATCGTCCTTTGATTTTCGTTGTCCACGAATAAAGTCCCTAGTGTGGACAGTGTGTTGCTTGCCAATTTTTTTAGTACCCCTTCCAAATGTATTCCTTCATGTTTTATGCCTCAAATAGCAAGTAGGGGGATGAAATTACACTGTAAAAAAATTTGGGTCATGAATTGCAAAGTAAAGTAGTGATTTGGTCCAGCTGAAAAAGGTTAAAAATTAGCACTTCGGAAGCTGTCAAAAGATTTCAAGACCCCCTTAACATAGAATTGTCCATATTTTGAGTTAGAGCCGATGAAGTTTTCTATAATTTTGATATAATTTGTCCCAAAAGTAGTACAACACACTGTAAAAATATTATTGAGAAAGCGCAGGTGGGATTTTTTTTATTTTCATTTATTGTCTAAAAGAAATGCACTACGAAATAACTGTGTACTCGGACCTAAGAGGCGAAATCAGTAAATATAGAATCTGTACTTTGGCAACTTCCCTGAATGATTTAATGGTGTCAATTTGTCAGATAGCATGAAACTAAAGGATTTAAACTTTTATTTGATAGAAATTCTGCAAAAATTACCTATTTTGGCATTATATGGTCAAAATAAGCATTTCAAAGCTTTTTCAATTTTGATGCATAAGTGGCATTCTGACTTTCTATGTGACAGGTTTTCCTGTGTCAATATTTGTGTTTCTGTGCTTTAACCCAGTTGTATTACTCATTTGTGAACTCTGAATCTACAGAAAATAAGATTATCTCAGACAATATGTGCAAAATGTGTTGTATAAATGACCCTCGTGTAACGGCCTGTTTGGATCAAGTTAAATGTGAGGACCTAGGTACATAAAAGTTGAAGTCCATAATAAAGATTTCACTAAATTTGTATTAAAAGCACTTCACAATGTCTTTTGTACCTGTTTCATTTCACATAGTATCTTTCTTTTCTTATGTTAAATAGCAAGTGGTTCAAATATAAGCCTGCTGAGGCTAAAATTGCATGCGAGTTTTTCACTAAAAAGTGAAAAATCTCTGTATCAGACCATACTGTCTGCAAAAAAAGTAGAATGCAAGAGTCCCTTTATGCTCAGATTTATTGTATCATGTAACCTGAGTATAGAAATTATAAAAGAGACACAAATTTTTTTTTTCCTATAGCTTCAGTATGCATTTTTAAATGTAAATATGTGCTACGGCCTTAATTGACCCTAAATTATTTTCAGTCTTACTTGGCTTAAGACCCTTTTATACTAATATGGTATGCTATTTGTAATTTTTCTTTCCATTTAAAGTACATTTAATACATATGTAAGGATTATTTATAACCAAAAAACTCCACAAATTTAAAATTGCTGGAAAATAATACATCTTCATGTAAGGCCCCCCTTCATTGGAAAACCTCCATTTTTTGGCACAGGCTCATATAAATTTGACTTTTAAATAATTGTGATAAGTCTGATAAATCAAATGAGTATTCTATTGCTTTAAATACATAATATGTCATATATAAAGCCCTTTAAAATGTAATTTTTTGCAATATTTTAATTTTTAAAGCCCCAAATGTTGATAGTTGAAATTTTTCAATTTAAACGTCAAAATTTAACACGCGAAGTTGAATATAGAATTTATCATATTGTCTATAATATATATCCTATTGCCATGAAACTTTGTCAGCAGTCTCATAATTTATTAAGCTTTAGTCATACCAAGTTTTATTAAGATTGGTCAAATTTTTCTATCCTATTAGGTCCGAGTACACAGTTATCGTCCTTTGATTTTCGTTGTCCACGAATAAAGTCCCTAGTGTGGACAGTGTGTTGCTTGCCAATTTTTTTAGTACCCCTTCCAAATGTATTCCTTCATGTTTTATGCCTCAAATAGCAAGTAGGGGGATGAAATTACACTGTAAAAAAATTTGGGTCATGAATTGCAAAGTAAAGTAGTGATTTGGATCCAGCTGAAAAAGGTTAAAAATTAGCACTTCGGAAGCTGTCAAAAGATTTCAAGACCCCCTTAACATAGAATTGTCCATATTTTGAGTTAGAGCCGATGAAGTTTTCTATAATTTTGATATAATTTGTCCCAAAAGTAGTACAAACACACTGTAAAAATATTATTGAGAAAGCGCAGGTGGGATTTTTTTTATTTTCATTTATTGTCTAAAAGAAATGCACTACCGAAATAACTGTGTACTCGGACCTAAGAGGCGAAATCAGTAAATATAGAATCTGTACTTTGGCAACTTCCCTGAATGATTTAATGGTGTCAATTTGTCAGATAGCATGAAACTAAAGGATTTAAACTTTTATTTGATAGAAATTCTGCAAAAATTACCTATTTTGGCATTATATGGTCAAAATAAGCATTTCAAAGCTTTTTCAATTTTGATGCATAAGTGGCATTCTGACTTTCTATGTGACAGGTTTTCCTGTGTCAATATTTGTGTTTCTGTGCTTTAACCCAGTTGTATTACTCATTTGTGAACTCTGAATCTACAGAAAATAAGATTATCTCAGACTATATGTGCAAAATGTGTTGTATAAATGACCCTCGTGTAACGGCCTGTTTGGATCAAGTAAATGTGAGGACCTAGGTACATAAAAGTTGAAGTCCATAATAAAGATTTCACTAAATTTGTATTAAAAGCACTTCACAATGTCTTTTGTACCTGTTTCCATTTCACATAGTATCTTTCTTTTCTTATGTTAAATAGCAAGTGGTTCAAATATAAGCCTGCTGAGGCTAAAATTGCATGCGAGTTTTTCACTAAAAAGTGAAAAATCTCTGTATCAGACCATACTGTCTGCAAAAAAAGTAGAATGCAAGAGTCCCTTTATGCTCAGATTTATTGTATCATGTAACCTGAGTATAGAAATTATAAAGAGACACAAATTTTTTTTTCCTATAGCTTCAGTATGCATTTTTAAATGTAAATATGTGCTACGGCCTAAATTGACCCTAAATTATTTTCAGTCTTACTTGGCTTAAGACCCTTTTATACTAATATGGTATGCTATTTGTAATTTTTCTTTCCATTTAAAGTACATTTAATACATATGTAAGGATTATTTATAACCAAAAAACTCCACAAATTTAAAATTGCTGGAAAATAATACATCTTCATGTAAGGCCCCCTTCATTGGAAAACCTCCATTTTTTTGGCACAGGCTCATATAAATTTGACTTTTAAATAATTGTGATAAGTCTGATAAATCAAATGAGTATTCTATTGCTTTAAATACATAATATGTCATATATAAAGCCCTTTAAAATGTAATTTTTTGCAATATTTTAATTTTTAAAGCCCCAAATGTTGATAGTTGAAATTTTTCAATTTAAACGTCAAAATTTAACACGCGAAGTTGAATATAGAATTTATCATATTGGTCTATAATATATATCCTATTGCCATGAAACTTTGTCAGCAGTCTCATAATTTATTAAGCTTTAGTCATACCAAGTTTTATTAAGATTGGTCAAATTTTTCTATCCTATTAGGTCCGAGTACACAGTTATCGTCCTTTGATTTTCGTTGTCCACGAATAAAGTCCCTAGTGTGGACAGTGTGTTGCTTGCCAATTTTTTTAGTACCCCTTCCAAATGTATTCCTTCATGTTTTATGCCTCAAATAGCAAGTAGGGGGGATGAAATTACACTGTAAAAAAATTTGGGTCATGAATTGCAAAGTAAAGTAGTGATTTGGTCCAGCTGAAAAAGGTTAAAAATTAGCACTTCGGAAGCTGTCAAAAGATTTCAAGACCCCCTTAACATAGAATTGTCCATATTTTGAGTTAGAGCCGATGAAGTTTTCTATAATTTTGATATAATTTGTCCCAAAAGTAGTACAAACACACTGTAAAAATATTATTGAGAAAGCGCAGGTGGGATTTTTTTTATTTTCATTTATTGTCTAAAAGAAATGCACTACGAAATAACTGTGTACTCGGACCTAAGAGGCGAAATCAGTAAATATAGAATCTGTACTTTGGCAACTTCCCTGAATGATTTAATGGTGTCAATTTGTCAGATAGCATGAAAACTAAAGGATTTAAAACTTTTATTTGATAGAAATTCTGCAAAAATTACCTATTTTGGCATTATATGGTCAAAATAAGCATTTCAAAGCTTTTTCAATTTTGATGCATAAGTGGCATTCTGACTTTCTATGTGACAGGTTTTCCTGTGTCAATATTTGTGTTTCTGTGCTTTAACCCAGTTGTATTACTCATTTGTGAACTCTGAATCTACAGAAAATAAGATTATCTCAGACAATATGTGCAAAATGTGTTGTATAAATGACCCTCGTGTAACGGCCTGTTTGGATCAAGTTAAATGTGAGGACCTAGGTACATAAAAGTTGAAGTCCATAATAAAGATTTCACTAAATTTGTATTAAAAGCACTTCACAATGTCTTTTGTACCTGTTTCATTTCACATAGTATCTTTCTTTTCTTATGTTAAATAGCAAGTGGTTCAAATATAAGCCTGCTGAGGCTAAAATTGCATGCGAGTTTTTCACTAAAAAGTGAAAAATCTCTGTATCAGACCATACTGTCTGCAAAAAAAGTAGAATGCAAGAGTCCCTTTATGCTCAGATTTATTGTATCATGTAACCTGAGTATAGAAATTATAAAAGAGACACAAATTTTTTTTTCCTATAGCTTCAGTATGCATTTTTAAATGTAAATATGTGCTACGGCCTAAATTGACCCTAAATTATTTTCAGTCTTACTTGGCTTAAGACCCTTTTATACTAATATGGTATGCTATTTGTAATTTTTCTTTCCATTTAAAGTACATTTAATACATATGTAAGGATTATTTATAACCAAAAAACTCCACAAATTTAAAATTGCTGGAAAATAATACATCTTCATGTAAGGCCCCCCTTCATTGGAAAACCTCCATTTTTTGGCACAGGCTCATATAAATTTGACTTTTAAATAATTGTGATAAGTCTGATAAATCAAATGAGTATTCTATTGCTTTAAATACATAATATGTCATATATAAAGCCCTTTAAAATGTAATTTTTTGCAATATTTTAATTTTTAAAGCCCCAAATGTTGATAGTTGAAATTTTTCAATTTAAACGTCAAAATTTAACACGCGAAGTTGAATATAGAATTTATCATATTGTCTATAATATATATCCTATTGCCATGAAACTTTGTCAGCAGTCTCATAATTTATTAAGCTTTAGTCATACCAAGTTTTATTAAGATTGGTCAAATTTTTCTATCCTATTAGGTCCGAGTACACAGTTATCGTCCTTTGATTTTCGTTGTCCACGAATAAAGTCCCTAGTGTGGACAGTGTGTTGCTTGCCAATTTTTTTAGTACCCCTTCCAAATGTATTCCTTCATGTTTTATGCCTCAAATAGCAAGTAGGGGGATGAAATTACACTGTAAAAAAATTTGGGTCATGAATTGCAAAGTAAAGTAGTGATTTGGTCCAGCTGAAAAAGGTTAAAAATTAGCACTTCGGAAGCTGTCAAAAGATTTCAAGACCCCCTTAACATAGAATTGTCCATATTTTGAGTTAGAGCCGATGAAGTTTTTCTATAATTTTGATATAATTTGTCCCAAAAGTAGTACAACACACTGTAAAAATATTATTGAGAAAGCGCAGGGTGGGATTTTTTTTTATTTTCATTTATTGTCTAAAAGAAATGCACTACGAAATAACTGTGTACTCGGACCTAAGAGGCGAAATCAGTAAATATAGAATCTGTACTTTGGCAACTTCCCTGAATGATTTAATGGTGTCAATTTGTCAGATAGCATGAAACTAAAGGATTTAAACTTTTATTTGATAGAAATTCTGCAAAAATTACCTATTTTGGCATTATATGGTCAAAATAAGCATTTCAAAGCTTTTTCAATTTTGATGCATAAGTGGCATTCTGACTTTCTATGTGACAGGTTTTCCTGTGTCAATATTTGTGTTTCTGTGCTTTAACCCAGTTGTATTACTCATTTGTGAACTCTGAATCTACAGAAAATAAGATTATCTCAGACAATATGTGCAAAATGTGTTGTATAAATGACCCTCGTGTAACGGCCTGTTTGGATCAAGTTAAATGTGAGGACCTAGGTACATAAAAGTTGAAGTCCATAATAAAGATTTCACTAAATTTGTATTAAAAGCACTTCACAATGTCTTTTGTACCTGTTTCATTTCACATAGTATCTTTCTTTTCTTATGTTAAATAGCAAGTGGTTCAAATATAAGCCTGCTGAGGCTAAAATTGCATGCGAGTTTTTCACTAAAAAGTGAAAAATCTCTGTATCAGACCATACTGTCTGCAAAAAAAGTAGAATGCAAGAGTCCCTTTATGCTCAGATTTATTGTATCATGTAACCTGAGTATAGAAATTATAAAAGAGACACAAATTTTTTTTTTCCTATAGCTTTCAGTATGCATTTTTAAATGTAAAATATGTGCTACGGCCTAAATTGACCCTAAATTATTTTCAGTCTTACTTGGCTTAAGACCCTTTTATACTAATATGGTATGCTATTTGTAATTTTTCTTTCCATTTAAAGTACATTTAATACATATGTAAGGATTATTTATAACCAAAAAACTCCACAAATTTAAAATTGCTGGAAAATTAATACATCTTCATGTAAGGCCCCCCTTCATTGGAAAACCTCCATTTTTTGGCACAGGCTCATATAAATTTGACTTTTAAATAATTGTGATAAGTCTGATAAATCAAATGAGTATTCTATTGCTTTAAATACATAATATGTCATATATAAAGCCCTTTAAAATGTAATTTTTTGCAATATTTTAATTTTTAAAGCCCCAAATGTTGATAGTTGAAATTTTTCAATTTAAACGTCAAAATTATAACACGCCGAAGTTGAATATAGAATTTATCATATTGTCTATAATATATATCCTATTGCCATGAAACTTTGTCAGCAGTCTCATAATTTATTAAGCTTTAGTCATACCAAGTTTTATTAAGATATGGTCAAATTTTTCTATCCTATTAGGTCCGAGTACACAGTTATCGTCCTTCTGATTTTCGTTGTCCACGAATAATCAGTCCCTAGTGTGGACAGTGTGTTGCTTGCCAATTTTTTAGTACCCCTTCCAAATGTATTCCTTCATGTTTTATGGCCTCAAATAGCAAGTAGGGGGATGAAATTACACTGTAAAAAAAATTTGGGTCATGAATTGCAAAGTAAAGTAGTGATTTGGTCCAGCTGAAAAAGGTTAAAAATTAGCACTTCGGAAGCTGTCAAAAGATTTCAAGACCCCCTTAACATAGAATTGTCCATATTTTGAGTTAGAGCCGATGAAGTTTTCTATAATTTTGATATAATTTGTCCCAAAAGTAGTACAAACACACTGTAAAAATATTATTGAGAAAGCGCAGGTGGGATTTTTTTTATTTTCATTTATTGTCTAAAAGAAATGCACTACGAAATAACTGTGTACTCGGACCTAAGAGGCGAAATCAGTAAATATAGAATCTGTACTTTGGCAACTTCCCTGAATGATTTAATGGTGTCAATTTGTCAGATAGCATGAAACTAAAGGATTTAAACCTTTTATTTGATAGAAATTCTGCAAAAATTACCTATTTTGGCATTATATGGTCAAAATAAGCATTTCAAAGCTTTTTCAATTTTGATGCATAAGTGGCATTCTGACTTTCTATGTGACAGGTTTTTCTGTGTCAATATTTGTGTTTCTGTGCTTTAACCCAGTTGTATTACTCATTTGTGAACTCTGAATCTACAGAAAATAAGATTATCTCAGACAATATGTGCAAAATGTGTTGTATAAAATGACCCTCGTGTAACGGCCTCGTTTGGATCAAGTTAAATGTGAGGACCTAGGTACATAAAAGTTGAAGTCCATAATAAAGATTTCACTAAATTTGTATTAAAAGCACTTCACAATGTCTTTTGTACCTGTTTCATTTCACATAGTATCTTTCTTTTCTTATGTTAAATAGCAAGTGGTTCAAATATAAGCCTGCTGAGGCTAAAATTGCATGCGAGTTTTTCACTAAAAAGTGAAAAATCTCTGTATCAGACCATACTGTCTGCAAAAAAAGTAGAATGCAAGAGTCCCTTTATTCTCAGATTTATTGTATCATGTAACCTGAGTATAGAAATTATAAAAGAGGACACAATTTTTTTTTTCCTATAGCCTTCAGTATGCATTTTTAAATGTAAATATGTGCTACGGCCTAAATTGACCCTAAATTATTTTCAGTCTTACTTGGCTTAAGACCCTTTTATACTAATATGGTATGCTATTTGTAATTTTTCTTTCCATTTAAAGTACATTTAATACATATGTAAGGATTATTTATAACCAAAAAACTCCACAAATTTAAAATTGCTGGAAAATAATACTTCTTCATGTAAGGCCCCCCTTCATTGGAAAACCTCCATTTTTTGGCACAGGCTCATATAAATTTGACTTTTAAATAATTGTGATAAGTCTGATAAATCAAATGAGTATTCTATTGCTTTAAATACATAATATGTTCATATATAAAGCCCTTTAAAATGTAATTTTTTTGCAATATTTTAATTTTTAAAGCCCCCAAATGTTGATAGTTGAAATTTTTTCAATTTAAAACGTCAAAATTTAACACGCGAAGTTGAATATAGAATTTATCATATTGTCTATAATATATATCCTATTGCCATGAAACTTTGTCAGCAGTCTCATAATTTATTAAGCTTTAGTCATACCAAGTTTTATTAAGATTGGTCAAATTTTTCTATCCTATTAGGTCCGAGTACACAGTTATCGTCCTTTGATTTTCGTTGTCCACGAATAAAGTCCCTAGTGTGGACAGTGTGTTGCTTGCCAATTTTTTTAGTACCCCTTCCAAATGTATTCCTTCATGTTTTATGCCTCAAATAGCAAGTAGGGGGATGAAATTACACTGTAAAAAATTTGGGTCATGAATTGCAAAGTAAAGTAGTGATTTGGTCCAGCTGAAAAAGGTTAAAAATTAGCACTTCCGGAAGCTGTCAAAAGATTTCAAGACCCCCCTTAACATAGAATTGTCCATATTTTGAGTTAGAGCCGATGAAGTTTTCTATAATTTTGATATAATTTGTCCCAAAAGTAGTACAACACACTGTAAAAATATTATTGAGAAAGCGCAGGTGGGATTTTTTTTATTTTCATTTATTGTCTAAAAGAAATGCACTACGAAATAACTGTGTACTCGGACCTAAGAGGCGAAATCAGTAAATATAGAATCTGTACTTTGGCAACTTCCCTGAATGATTTAATGGTGTCAATTTGTCAGATAGCATGAAAACTAAAGGATTTAAACTTTTATTTGATAGAAATTCTGCAAAAATTACCTATTTTGGCATTATATGGTCAAAATAAGCATTTCAAAGCTTTTTCAATTTTGATGCATAAGTGGCATTCTGACTTTCTATGTGACAGGTTTTCCTGTGTCAATATTTGTGTTTCTGTGCTTTAACCCAGTTGTATTACTCATTTGTGAACTCTGAATCTACAGAAAATAAGATTATCTCAGACAATATGTGCAAAAAGTGTTGTATAAATGACCCTCGTGTAACGGCCTGTTTGGATCAAGTTAAATGTGAGGACCTAGGTACATAAAAGTTGAAGTCCATAATAAAGATTTCACTAAATTTGTATTAAAAGCACTTCACAATGTCTTTTGTACCTGTTTCATTTCACATAGTATCTTTCTTTTCTTATGTTAAATAGCAAGTGGTTCAAATATAAGCCTGCTGAGGCTAAAATTGCATGCGAGTTTTTCACTAAAAAGTGAAAAATCTCTGTATCAGACCATACCTGTCTGCAAAAAAAGTAGAATGCAAGAGTCCCTTTATGCTCAGATTTATTGTATCATGTAACCTGAGTATAGAAATTATAAAAGAGACACAAATTTTTTTTTCCTATAGCTTCAGTATGCATTTTTAAATGTAAATATGTGCTACGGCCTAAATTGACCCTAATTATTTTCAGTCTTACTTGGCTTAAGACCCTTTTATACTAATATGGTATGCTATTTGTAATTTTTCTTTCCATTTAAAGTACATTTAATACATATGTAAGGATTATTTATAACCAAAAAACTCCACAAATTTAAAATTGCTGGAAAATAATACAAGGCCCCCCTTCATTGGAAAACCTCCATTTTTTGGCACAGGCTCATATAAATTTGACTTTTAAATAATTGTGATAAGTCTGATAAATCAAATGAGTATTCTATTGCTTTAAATACATAATATGTCATATATAAAGCCCTTTAAAATGTAATTTTTTGCAATATTTTAATTTTTAAAGCCCCAAATGTTGATAGTTGAAATTTTTCAATTTAAACGTCAAAATTTAACATGCGAAGTTGAATATAGAATTTATCATATTGTCTATAATATATATCCTATTGCCATGAAACTTTGTCAGCAGTCTCATAATTTATTAAGCTTTAGTCATACCAAGTTTTATTAAGATTGGTCAAATTTTTCTATCCTATTAGGTCCGAGTACACAGTTATCGTCCTTTGATTTTCGTTGTCCACGAATAAAGTCCCTAGTGTGGACAGTGTGTTGCTTGCCAATTTTTTTAGTACCCCTTCCAAATGTATTCCTTCATGTTTTATGCCTCAAATAGCAAGTAGGGGGATGAAATTACACTGTAAAAAAATTTGGGTCATGAATTGTAAAGTAAAGTAGTGGTTTGGTCCAGCTGAAAAAGGTTAAAAATTAGCACTTCGGAAGCTGTCAAAAGATTTCAAGACCCCCTTAACATAGAATTGTCCATATTTTGAGTTAGAGCCGATGAAGTTTTCTATAATTTTGATATAATTTGTCCCAAAAGTAGTACAACACACTGTAAAAATATTATTGAGAAAGCGCAGGTGGGATTTTTTTTATTTTCATTTATTGTCTAAAAGAAATGCACTACGAAATAACTGTGTACTCGGACCTAAGAGGCGAAATCAGTAAATATAGAATCTGTACTTTGGCAACTTCCCTGAATGATTTAATGGTGTCAATTTGTCAGATAGCATGAAACTAAAGGATTTAAACTTTTATTTGATAGAAATTCTGCAAAAATTACCCATTTTGGCATTATATGGTCAAAATAAGCATTTCAAAGCTTTTTCAATTTTGATGCATAAGTGGCATTCTGACTTTCTATGTGACAGGTTTTCCTGTGTCAATATTTGTGTTTCTATGCTTTAACCCAGTTGTATTACTCATTTGTGAACTCTGAATCTACAGAAAATAAGATTATCTCAGACAATATGTGCAAAATGTGTTGTATAAATGACCCTCGTGTAACGGCCTGTTTGGATCAAGTTAAATGTGAGGACCTAGGTACATAAAAGTTGAAGTCCATAATAAAGATTTCACTAAATTTGTATTAAAAGCACTTCACAATGTCTTTTGTACCTGTTTCATTTCACATAGTATCTTTCTTTTCTTATGTTAAATAGCAAGTGGTTCAAATATAAGCCTGCTGAGGCTAAAATTGCATGCGAGTTTTTCACTAAAAAGTGAAAAATCTTTGTATCAGACCATACTGTCTGCAAAAAAAGTAGAATGCAAGAGTCCCTTTATGCTCAGATTTATTGTATCATGTAACCTGAGTATAGAAATTATAAAAGAGACACAAATTTTTATTTCCTATAGCTTCAGTATGCATTTTTAAATGTAAATATGTGCTACGGCCTAAATTGACCCTAAATTATTTTCAGTCTTACTTGGCTTAAGACCCTTTTATACTAATATGGTATGCTATTTGTAATTTTTCTTTCCATTTAAAGTACATTTAATACATATGTAAGGATTATTTATAACCAAAAAACTCCACAAATTTAAAATTGCTGGAAAATAATACATCTTCATGTAAGGCCCCCCTTCATTGGAAAACCTCCATTTTTTGGCACAGGCTCATATAAATTTGACTTTTAAATAATTGTGATAAGTCTGATAAATCAAATGAGTATTCTATTGCTTTAAATACATAATATGTCATATATAAAGCCCTTTAAAATGTAATTTTTTGCAATATTTTAATTTTTAAAGCCCCAAATGTTGATAGTTGAAATTTTTCAATTTAAACGTCAAAATTTAACATGCGAAGTTGAATATAGAATTTATCATATTGTCTATAATATATATCCTATTGCCATGAAACTTTGTCAGCAGTCTCATAATTTATTAAGCTTTAGTCATACCAAGTTTTATTAAGATTGGTCAAATTTTTCTATCCTATTAGGTCCGAGTACACAGTTATCGTCCTTTGATTTTCGTTGTCCACGAATAAAGTCCCTAGTGTGGACAGTGTGTTGCTTGCCAATTTTTTTAGTACCCCTTCCAAATGTATTCCTTCATGTTTTATGCCTCAAATAGCAAGTAGGGGGATGAAATTACACTGTAAAAAAATTTGGGTCATGAATTGTAAAGTAAAGTAGTGGTTTGGTCCAGCTGAAAAAGGTTAAAAATTAGCACTTCGGAAGCTGTCAAAAGATTTCAAGACCCCCTTAACATAGAATTGTCCATATTTTGAGTTAGAGCCGATGAAGTTTTCTATAATTTTGATATAATTTGTCCCAAAAGTAGTACAACACACTGTAAAAATATTATTGAGAAAGCGCAGGTGGGATTTTTTTTATTTTCATTTATTGTCTAAAAGAAATGCACTACGAAATAACTGTGTACTCGGACCTAAGAGGCGAAATCAGTAAATATAGAATCTGTACTTTGGCAACTTCCCTGAATGATTTAATGGTGTCAATTTGTCAGATAGCATGAAACTAAAGGATTTAAACTTTTATTTGATAGAAATTCTGCAAAAATTACCCATTTTGGCATTATATGGTCAAAATAAGCATTTCAAAGCTTTTTCAATTTTGATGCATAAGTGGCATTCTGACTTTCTATGTGACAGGTTTTCCTGTGTCAATATTTGTGTTTCTATGCTTTAACCCAGTTGTATTACTCATTTGTGAACTCTGAATCTACAGAAAATAAGATTATCTCAGACAATATGTGCAAAATGTGTTGTATAAATGACCCTCGTGTAACGGCCTGTTTGGATCAAGTTAAATGTGAGGACCTAGGTACATAAAAGTTGAAGTCCATAATAAAGATTTCACTAAATTTGTATTAAAAGCACTTCACAATGTCTTTTGTACCTGTTTCATTTCACATAGTATCTTTCTTTTCTTATGTTAAATAGCAAGTGGTTCAAATATAAGCCTGCTGAGGCTAAAATTGCATGCGAGTTTTTCACTAAAAAGTGAAAAATCTTTGTATCAGACCATACTGTCTGCAAAAAAAGTAGAATGCAAGAGTCCCTTTATGCTCAGATTTATTGTATCATGTAACCTGAGTATAGAAATTATAAAAGAGACACAAATTTTTATTTCCTATAGCTTCAGTATGCATTTTTAAATGTAAATATGTGCTACGGCCTAAATTGACCCTAAATTATTTTCAGTCTTACTTGGCTTAAGACCCTTTTATACTAATATGGTATGCTATTTGTAATTTTTCTTTCCATTTAAAGTACATTTAATACATATGTAAGGATTATTTATAACCAAAAAACTCCACAAATTTAAAATTGCTGGAAAATAATACATCTTCATGTAAGGCCCCCCTTCATTGGAAAACCTCCATTTTTTGGCACAGGCTCATATAAATTTGACTTTTAAATAATTGTGATAAGTCTGATAAATCAAATGAGTATTCTATTGCTTTAAATACATAATATGTCATATATAAAGCCCTTTAAAATGTAATTTTTTGCAATATTTTAATTTTTAAAGCCCCAAATGTTGATAGTTGAAATTTTTCAATTTAAACGTCAAAATTTAACATGCGAAGTTGAATATAGAATTTATCATATTGTCTATAATATATATCCTATTGCCATGAAACTTTGTCAGCAGTCTCATAATTTATTAAGCTTTAGTCATACCAAGTTTTATTAAGATTGGTCAAATTTTTCTATCCTATTAGGTCCGAGTACACAGTTATCGTCCTTTGATTTTCGTTGTCCACGAATAAAGTCCCTAGTGTGGACAGTGTGTTGCTTGCCAATTTTTTTAGTACCCCTTCCAAATGTATTCCTTCATGTTTTATGCCTCAAATAGCAAGTAGGGGGATGAAATTACACTGTAAAAAAATTTGGGTCATGAATTGTAAAGTAAAGTAGTGGTTTGGTCCAGCTGAAAAAGGTTAAAAATTAGCACTTCGGAAGCTGTCAAAAGATTTCAAGACCCCCTTAACATAGAATTGTCCATATTTTGAGTTAGAGCCGATGAAGTTTTCTATAATTTTGATATAATTTGTCCCAAAAGTAGTACAACACACTGTAAAAATATTATTGAGAAAGCGCAGGTGGGATTTTTTTTATTTTCATTTATTGTCTAAAAGAAATGCACTACGAAATAACTGTGTACTCGGACCTAAGAGGCGAAATCAGTAAATATAGAATCTGTACTTTGGCAACTTCCCTGAATGATTTAATGGTGTCAATTTGTCAGATAGCATGAAACTAAAGGATTTAAACTTTTATTTGATAGAAATTCTGCAAAAATTACCCATTTTGGCATTATATGGTCAAAATAAGCATTTCAAAGCTTTTTCAATTTTGATGCATAAGTGGCATTCTGACTTTCTATGTGACAGGTTTTCCTGTGTCAATATTTGTGTTTCTATGCTTTAACCCAGTTGTATTACTCATTTGTGAACTCTGAATCTACAGAAAATAAGATTATCTCAGACAATATGTGCAAAATGTGTTGTATAAATGACCCTCGTGTAACGGCCTGTTTGGATCAAGTTAAATGTGAGGACCTAGGTACATAAAAGTTGAAGTCCATAATAAAGATTTCACTAAATTTGTATTAAAAGCACTTCACAATGTCTTTTGTACCTGTTTCATTTCACATAGTATCTTTCTTTTCTTATGTTAAATAGCAAGTGGTTCAAATATAAGCCTGCTGAGGCTAAAATTGCATGCGAGTTTTTCACTAAAAAGTGAAAAATCTTTGTATCAGACCATACTGTCTGCAAAAAAAGTAGAATGCAAGAGTCCCTTTATGCTCAGATTTATTGTATCATGTAACCTGAGTATAGAAATTATAAAAGAGACACAAATTTTTATTTCCTATAGCTTCAGTATGCATTTTTAAATGTAAATATGTGCTACGGCCTAAATTGACCCTAAATTATTTTCAGTCTTACTTGGCTTAAGACCCTTTTATACTAATATGGTATGCTATTTGTAATTTTTCTTTCCATTTAAAGTACATTTAATACATATGTAAGGATTATTTATAACCAAAAAACTCCACAAATTTAAAATTGCTGGAAAATAATACATCTTCATGTAAGGCCCCCCTTCATTGGAAAACCTCCATTTTTTGGCACAGGCTCATATAAATTTGACTTTTAAATAATTGTGATAAGTCTGATAAATCAAATGAGTATTCTATTGCTTTAAATACATAATATGTCATATATAAAGCCCTTTAAAATGTAATTTTTTGCAATATTTTAATTTTTAAAGCCCCAAATGTTGATAGTTGAAATTTTTCAATTTAAACGTCAAAATTTAACATGCGAAGTTGAATATAGAATTTATCATATTGTCTATAATATATATCCTATTGCCATGAAACTTTGTCAGCAGTCTCATAATTTATTAAGCTTTAGTCATACCAAGTTTTATTAAGATTGGTCAAATTTTTCTATCCTATTAGGTCCGAGTACACAGTTATCGTCCTTTGATTTTCGTTGTCCACGAATAAAGTCCCTAGTGTGGACAGTGTGTTGCTTGCCAATTTTTTTAGTACCCCTTCCAAATGTATTCCTTCATGTTTTATGCCTCAAATAGCAAGTAGGGGGATGAAATTACACTGTAAAAAAATTTGGGTCATGAATTGTAAAGTAAAGTAGTGGTTTGGTCCAGCTGAAAAAGGTTAAAAATTAGCACTTCGGAAGCTGTCAAAAGATTTCAAGACCCCCTTAACATAGAATTGTCCATATTTTGAGTTAGAGCCGATGAAGTTTTCTATAATTTTGATATAATTTGTCCCAAAAGTAGTACAACACACTGTAAAAATATTATTGAGAAAGCGCAGGTGGGATTTTTTTTATTTTCATTTATTGTCTAAAAGAAATGCACTACGAAATAACTGTGTACTCGGACCTAAGAGGCGAAATCAGTAAATATAGAATCTGTACTTTGGCAACTTCCCTGAATGATTTAATGGTGTCAATTTGTCAGATAGCATGAAACTAAAGGATTTAAACTTTTATTTGATAGAAATTCTGCAAAAATTACCCATTTTGGCATTATATGGTCAAAATAAGCATTTCAAAGCTTTTTCAATTTTGATGCATAAGTGGCATTCTGACTTTCTATGTGACAGGTTTTCCTGTGTCAATATTTGTGTTTCTATGCTTTAACCCAGTTGTATTACTCATTTGTGAACTCTGAATCTACAGAAAATAAGATTATCTCAGACAATATGTGCAAAATGTGTTGTATAAATGACCCTCGTGTAACGGCCTGTTTGGATCAAGTTAAATGTGAGGACCTAGGTACATAAAAGTTGAAGTCCATAATAAAGATTTCACTAAATTTGTATTAAAAGCACTTCACAATGTCTTTTGTACCTGTTTCATTTCACATAGTATCTTTCTTTTCTTATGTTAAATAGCAAGTGGTTCAAATATAAGCCTGCTGAGGCTAAAATTGCATGCGAGTTTTTCACTAAAAAGTGAAAAATCTTTGTATCAGACCATACTGTCTGCAAAAAAAGTAGAATGCAAGAGTCCCTTTATGCTCAGATTTATTGTATCATGTAACCTGAGTATAGAAATTATAAAAGAGACACAAATTTTTATTTCCTATAGCTTCAGTATGCATTTTTAAATGTAAATATGTGCTACGGCCTAAATTGACCCTAAATTATTTTCAGTCTTACTTGGCTTAAGACCCTTTTATACTAATATGGTATGCTATTTGTAATTTTTCTTTCCATTTAAAGTACATTTAATACATATGTAAGGATTATTTATAACCAAAAAACTCCACAAATTTAAAATTGCTGGAAAATAATACATCTTCATGTAAGGCCCCCCTTCATTGGAAAACCTCCATTTTTTGGCACAGGCTCATATAAATTTGACTTTTAAATAATTGTGATAAGTCTGATAAATCAAATGAGTATTCTATTGCTTTAAATACATAATATGTCATATATAAAGCCCTTTAAAATGTAATTTTTTGCAATATTTTAATTTTTAAAGCCCCAAATGTTGATAGTTGAAATTTTTCAATTTAAACGTCAAAATTTAACATGCGAAGTTGAATATAGAATTTATCATATTGTCTATAATATATATCCTATTGCCATGAAACTTTGTCAGCAGTCTCATAATTTATTAAGCTTTAGTCATACCAAGTTTTATTAAGATTGGTCAAATTTTTCTATCCTATTAGGTCCGAGTACACAGTTATCGTCCTTTGATTTTCGTTGTCCACGAATAAAGTCCCTAGTGTGGACAGTGTGTTGCTTGCCAATTTTTTTAGTACCCCTTCCAAATGTATTCCTTCATGTTTTATGCCTCAAATAGCAAGTAGGGGGATGAAATTACACTGTAAAAAAATTTGGGTCATGAATTGTAAAGTAAAGTAGTGGTTTGGTCCAGCTGAAAAAGGTTAAAAATTAGCACTTCGGAAGCTGTCAAAAGATTTCAAGACCCCCTTAACATAGAATTGTCCATATTTTGAGTTAGAGCCGATGAAGTTTTCTATAATTTTGATATAATTTGTCCCAAAAGTAGTACAACACACTGTAAAAATATTATTGAGAAAGCGCAGGTGGGATTTTTTTTATTTTCATTTATTGTCTAAAAGAAATGCACTACGAAATAACTGTGTACTCGGACCTAAGAGGCGAAATCAGTAAATATAGAATCTGTACTTTGGCAACTTCCCTGAATGATTTAATGGTGTCAATTTGTCAGATAGCATGAAACTAAAGGATTTAAACTTTTATTTGATAGAAATTCTGCAAAAATTACCCATTTTGGCATTATATGGTCAAAATAAGCATTTCAAAGCTTTTTCAATTTTGATGCATAAGTGGCATTCTGACTTTCTATGTGACAGGTTTTCCTGTGTCAATATTTGTGTTTCTATGCTTTAACCCAGTTGTATTACTCATTTGTGAACTCTGAATCTACAGAAAATAAGATTATCTCAGACAATATGTGCAAAATGTGTTGTATAAATGACCCTCGTGTAACGGCCTGTTTGGATCAAGTTAAATGTGAGGACCTAGGTACATAAAAGTTGAAGTCCATAATAAAGATTTCACTAAATTTGTATTAAAAGCACTTCACAATGTCTTTTGTACCTGTTTCATTTCACATAGTATCTTTCTTTTCTTATGTTAAATAGCAAGTGGTTCAAATATAAGCCTGCTGAGGCTAAAATTGCATGCGAGTTTTTCACTAAAAAGTGAAAAATCTTTGTATCAGACCATACTGACTGCAAAAAAAGTAGAATGCAAGAGTCCCTTTATGCTCAGATTTATTGTATCATGTAACCTGAGTATAGAAATTATAAAAGAGACACAAATTTTTATTTCCTATAGCTTCAGTATGCATTTTTAAATGTAAATATGTGCTACGGCCTAAATTGACCCTAAATTATTTTCAGTCTTACTTGGCTTAAGACCCTTTTATACTAATATGGTATGCTATTTGTAATTTTTCTTTCCATTTAAAGTACATTTAATACATATGTAAGGATTATTTATAACCAAAAAACTCCACAAATTTAAAATTGCTGGAAAATAATACATCTTCATGTAAGGCCCCCCTTCATTGGAAAACCTCCATTTTTTGGCACAGGCTCATATAAATTTGACTTTTAAATAATTGTGATAAGTCTGATAAATCAAATGAGTATTCTATTGCTTTAAATACATAATATGTCATATATAAAGCCCTTTAAAATGTAATTTTTTGCAATATTTTAATTTTTAAAGCCCCAAATGTTGATAGTTGAAATTTTTCAATTTAAACGTCAAAATTTAACATGCGAAGTTGAATATAGAATTTATCATATTGTCTATAATATATATCCTATTGCCATGAAACTTTGTCAGCAGTCTCATAATTTATTAAGCTTTAGTCATACCAAGTTTTATTAAGATTGGTCAAATTTTTCTATCCTATTAGGTCCGAGTACACAGTTATCGTCCTTTGATTTTCGTTGTCCACGAATAAAGTCCCTAGTGTGGACAGTGTGTTGCTTGCCAATTTTTTTAGTACCCCTTCCAAATGTATTCCTTCATGTTTTATGCCTCAAATAGCAAGTAGGGGGATGAAATTACACTGTAAAAAAATTTGGGTCATGAATTGTAAAGTAAAGTAGTGGTTTGGTCCAGCTGAAAAAGGTTAAAAATTAGCACTTCGGAAGCTGTCAAAAGATTTCAAGACCCCCTTAACATAGAATTGTCCATATTTTGAGTTAGAGCCGATGAAGTTTTCTATAATTTTGATATAATTTGTCCCAAAAGTAGTACAACACACTGTAAAAATATTATTGAGAAAGCGCAGGTGGGATTTTTTTTATTTTCATTTATTGTCTAAAAGAAATGCACTACGAAATAACTGTGTACTCGGACCTAAGAGGCGAAATCAGTAAATATAGAATCTGTACTTTGGCAACTTCCCTGAATGATTTAATGGTGTCAATTTGTCAGATAGCATGAAACTAAAGGATTTAAACTTTTATTTGATAGAAATTCTGCAAAAATTACCCATTTTGGCATTATATGGTCAAAATAAGCATTTCAAAGCTTTTTCAATTTTGATGCATAAGTGGCATTCTGACTTTCTATGTGACAGGTTTTCCTGTGTCAATATTTGTGTTTCTATGCTTTAACCCAGTTGTATTACTCATTTGTGAACTCTGAATCTACAGAAAATAAGATTATCTCAGACAATATGTGCAAAATGTGTTGTATAAATGACCCTCGTGTAACGGCCTGTTTGGATCAAGTTAAATGTGAGGACCTAGGTACATAAAAGTTGAAGTCCATAATAAAGATTTCACTAAATTTGTATTAAAAGCACTTCACAATGTCTTTTGTACCTGTTTCATTTCACATAGTATCTTTCTTTTCTTATGTTAAATAGCAAGTGGTTCAAATATAAGCCTGCTGAGGCTAAAATTGCATGCGAGTTTTTCACTAAAAAGTGAAAAATCTTTGTATCAGACCATACTGTCTGCAAAAAAAGTAGAATGCAAGAGTCCCTTTATGCTCAGATTTATTGTATCATGTAACCTGAGTATAGAAATTATAAAAGAGACACAAATTTTTATTTCCTATAGCTTCAGTATGCATTTTTAAATGTAAATATGTGCTACGGCCTAAATTGACCCTAAATTATTTTCAGTCTTACTTGGCTTAAGACCCTTTTATACTAATATGGTATGCTATTTGTAATTTTTCTTTCCATTTAAAGTACATTTAATACATATGTAAGGATTATTTATAACCAAAAAACTCCACAAATTTAAAATTGCTGGAAAATAATACATCTTCATGTAAGGCCCCCCTTCATTGGAAAACCTCCATTTTTTGGCACAGGCTCATATAAATTTGACTTTTAAATAATTGTGATAAGTCTGATAAATCAAATGAGTATTCTATTGCTTTAAATACATAATATGTCATATATAAAGCCCTTTAAAATGTAATTTTTTGCAATATTTTAATTTTTAAAGCCCCAAATGTTGATAGTTGAAATTTTTCAATTTAAACGTCAAAATTTAACATGCGAAGTTGAATATAGAATTTATCATATTGTCTATAATATATATCCTATTGCCATGAAACTTTGTCAGCAGTCTCATAATTTATTAAGCTTTAGTCATACCAAGTTTTATTAAGATTGGTCAAATTTTTCTATCCTATTAGGTCCGAGTACACAGTTATCGTCCTTTGATTTTCGTTGTCCACGAATAAAGTCCCTGGTGTGGACAGTGTGTTGCTTGCCAATTTTTTTAGTACCCCTTCCAAATGTATTCCTTCATGTTTTATGCCTCAAATAGCAAGTAGGGGGATGAAATTACACTGTAAAAAAATTTGGGTCATGAATTGTAAAGTAAAGTAGTGGTTTGGTCCAGCTGAAAAAGGTTAAAAATTAGCACTTCGGAAGCTGTCAAAAGATTTCAAGACCCCCTTAACATAGAATTGTCCATATTTTGAGTTAGAGCCGATGAAGTTTTCTATAATTTTGATATAATTTGTCCCAAAAGTAGTACAACACACTGTAAAAATATTATTGAGAAAGCGCAGGTGGGATTTTTTTTATTTTCATTTATTGTCTAAAAGAAATGCACTACGAAATAACTGTGTACTCGGACCTAAGAGGCGAAATCAGTAAATATAGAATCTGTACTTTGGCAACTTCCCTGAATGATTTAATGGTGTCAATTTGTCAGATAGCATGAAACTAAAGGATTTAAACTTTTATTTGATAGAAATTCTGCAAAAATTACCCATTTTGGCATTATATGGTCAAAATAAGCATTTCAAAGCTTTTTCAATTTTGATGCATAAGTGGCATTCTGACTTTCTATGTGACAGGTTTTCCTGTGTCAATATTTGTGTTTCTATGCTTTAACCCAGTTGTATTACTCATTTGTGAACTCTGAATCTACAGAAAATAAGATTATCTCAGACAATATGTGCAAAATGTGTTGTATAAATGACCCTCGTGTAACGGCCTGTTTGGATCAAGTTAAATGTGAGGACCTAGGTACATAAAAGTTGAAGTCCATAATAAAGATTTCACTAAATTTGTATTAAAAGCACTTCACAATGTCTTTTGTACCTGTTTCATTTCACATAGTATCTTTCTTTTCTTATGTTAAATAGCAAGTGGTTCAAATATAAGCCTGCTGAGGCTAAAATTGCATGCGAGTTTTTCACTAAAAAGTGAAAAATCTTTGTATCAGACCATACTGTCTGCAAAAAAAGTAGAATGCAAGAGTCCCTTTATGCTCAGATTTATTGTATCATGTAACCTGAGTATAGAAATTATAAAAGAGACACAAATTTTTATTTCCTATAGCTTCAGTATGCATTTTTAAATGTAAATATGTGCTACGGCCTAAATTGACCCTAAATTATTTTCAGTCTTACTTGGCTTAAGACCCTTTTATACTAATATGGTATGCTATTTGTAATTTTTCTTTCCATTTAAAGTACATTTAATACATATGTAAGGATTATTTATAACCAAAAAACTCCACAAATTTAAAATTGCTGGAAAATAATACATCTTCATGTAAGGCCCCCCTTCATTGGAAAACCTCCATTTTTTGGCACAGGCTCATATAAATTTGACTTTTAAATAATTGTGATAAGTCTGATAAATCAAATGAGTATTCTATTGCTTTAAATACATAATATGTCATATATAAAGCCCTTTAAAATGTAATTTTTTGCAATATTTTAATTTTTAAAGCCCCAAATGTTGATAGTTGAAATTTTTCAATTTAAACGTCAAAATTTAACATGCGAAGTTGAATATAGAATTTATCATATTGTCTATAATATATATCCTATTGCCATGAAACTTTGTCAGCAGTCTCATAATTTATTAAGCTTTAGTCATACCAAGTTTTATTAAGATTGGTCAAATTTTTCTATCCTATTAGGTCCGAGTACACAGTTATCGTCCTTTGATTTTCGTTGTCCACGAATAAAGTCCCTAGTGTGGACAGTGTGTTGCTTGCCAATTTTTTTAGTACCCCTTCCAAATGTATTCCTTCATGTTTTATGCCTCAAATAGCAAGTAGGGGGATGAAATTACACTGTAAAAAAATTTGGGTCATGAATTGTAAAGTAAAGTAGTGGTTTGGTCCAGCTGAAAAAGGTTAAAAATTAGCACTTCGGAAGCTGTCAAAAGATTTCAAGACCCCCTTAACATAGAATTGTCCATATTTTGAGTTAGAGCCGATGAAGTTTTCTATAATTTTGATATAATTTGTCCCAAAAGTAGTACAACACACTGTAAAAATATTATTGAGAAAGCGCAGGTGGGATTTTTTTTATTTTCATTTATTGTCTAAAAGAAATGCACTACGAAATAACTGTGTACTCGGACCTAAGAGGCGAAATCAGTAAATATAGAATCTGTACTTTGGCAACTTCCCTGAATGATTTAATGGTGTCAATTTGTCAGATAGCATGAAACTAAAGGATTTAAACTTTTATTTGATAGAAATTCTGCAAAAATTACCCATTTTGGCATTATATGGTCAAAATAAGCATTTCAAAGCTTTTTCAATTTTGATGCATAAGTGGCATTCTGACTTTCTATGTGACAGGTTTTCCTGTGTCAATATTTGTGTTTCTATGCTTTAACCCAGTTGTATTACTCATTTGTGAACTCTGAATCTACAGAAAATAAGATTATCTCAGACAATATGTGCAAAATGTGTTGTATAAATGACCCTCGTGTAACGGCCTGTTTGGATCAAGTTAAATGTGAGGACCTAGGTACATAAAAGTTGAAGTCCATAATAAAGATTTCACTAAATTTGTATTAAAAGCACTTCACAATGTCTTTTGTACCTGTTTCATTTCACATAGTATCTTTCTTTTCTTATGTTAAATAGCAAGTGGTTCAAATATAAGCCTGCTGAGGCTAAAATTGCATGCGAGTTTTTCACTAAAAAGTGAAAAATCTTTGTATCAGACCATACTGTCTGCAAAAAAAGTAGAATGCAAGAGTCCCTTTATGCTCAGATTTATTGTATCATGTAACCTGAGTATAGAAATTATAAAAGAGACACAAATTTTTATTTCCTATAGCTTCAGTATGCATTTTTAAATGTAAATATGTGCTACGGCCTAAATTGACCCTAAATTATTTTCAGTCTTACTTGGCTTAAGACCCTTTTATACTAATATGGTATGCTATTTGTAATTTTTCTTTCCATTTAAAGTACATTTAATACATATGTAAGGATTATTTATAACCAAAAAACTCCACAAATTTAAAATTGCTGGAAAATAATACATCTTCATGTAAGGCCCCCCTTCATTGGAAAACCTCCATTTTTTGGCACAGGCTCATATAAATTTGACTTTTAAATAATTGTGATAAGTCTGATAAATCAAATGAGTATTCTATTGCTTTAAATACATAATATGTCATATATAAAGCCCTTTAAAATGTAATTTTTTGCAATATTTTAATTTTTAAAGCCCCAAATGTTGATAGTTGAAATTTTTCAATTTAAACGTCAAAATTTAACATGCGAAGTTGAATATAGAATTTATCATATTGTCTATAATATATATCCTATTGCCATGAAACTTTGTCAGCAGTCTCATAATTTATTAAGCTTTAGTCATACCAAGTTTTATTAAGATTGGTCAAATTTTTCTATCCTATTAGGTCCGAGTACACAGTTATCGTCCTTTGATTTTCGTTGTCCACGAATAAAGTCCCTAGTGTGGACAGTGTGTTGCTTGCCAATTTTTTTAGTACCCCTTCCAAATGTATTCCTTCATGTTTTATGCCTCAAATAGCAAGTAGGGGGATGAAATTACACTGTAAAAAAATTTGGGTCATGAATTGTAAAGTAAAGTAGTGGTTTGGTCCAGCTGAAAAAGGTTAAAAATTAGCACTTCGGAAGCTGTCAAAAGATTTCAAGACCCCCTTAACATAGAATTGTCCATATTTTGAGTTAGAGCCGATGAAGTTTTCTATAATTTTGATATAATTTGTCCCAAAAGTAGTACAACACACTGTAAAAATATTATTGAGAAAGCGCAGGTGGGATTTTTTTTATTTTCATTTATTGTCTAAAAGAAATGCACTACGAAATAACTGTGTACTCGGACCTAAGAGGCGAAATCAGTAAATATAGAATCTGTACTTTGGCAACTTCCCTGAATGATTTAATGGTGTCAATTTGTCAGATAGCATGAAACTAAAGGATTTAAACTTTTATTTGATAGAAATTCTGCAAAAATTACCCATTTTGGCATTATATGGTCAAAATAAGCATTTCAAAGCTTTTTCAATTTTGATGCATAAGTGGCATTCTGACTTTCTATGTGACAGGTTTTCCTGTGTCAATATTTGTGTTTCTATGCTTTAACCCAGTTGTATTACTCATTTGTGAACTCTGAATCTACAGAAAATAAGATTATCTCAGACAATATGTGCAAAATGTGTTGTATAAATGACCCTCGTGTAACGGCCTGTTTGGATCAAGTTAAATGTGAGGACCTAGGTACATAAAAGTTGAAGTCCATAATAAAGATTTCACTAAATTTGTATTAAAAGCACTTCACAATGTCTTTTGTACCTGTTTCATTTCACATAGTATCTTTCTTTTCTTATGTTAAATAGCAAGTGGTTCAAATATAAGCCTGCTGAGGCTAAAATTGCATGCGAGTTTTTCACTAAAAAGTGAAAAATCTTTGTATCAGACCATACTGTCTGCAAAAAAAGTAGAATGCAAGAGTCCCTTTATGCTCAGATTTATTGTATCATGTAACCTGAGTATAGAAATTATAAAAGAGACACAAATTTTTATTTCCTATAGCTTCAGTATGCATTTTTAAATGTAAATATGTGCTACGGCCTAAATTGACCCTAAATTATTTTCAGTCTTACTTGGCTTAAGACCCTTTTATACTAATATGGTATGCTATTTGTAATTTTTCTTTCCATTTAAAGTACATTTAATACATATGTAAGGATTATTTATAACCAAAAAACTCCACAAATTTAAAATTGCTGGAAAATAATACATCTTCATGTAAGGCCCCCCTTCATTGGAAAACCTCCATTTTTTGGCACAGGCTCATATAAATTTGACTTTTAAATAATTGTGATAAGTCTGATAAATCAAATGAGTATTCTATTGCTTTAAATACATAATATGTCATATATAAAGCCCTTTAAAATGTAATTTTTTGCAATATTTTAATTTTTAAAGCCCCAAATGTTGATAGTTGAAATTTTTCAATTTAAACGTCAAAATTTAACATGCGAAGTTGAATATAGAATTTATCATATTGTCTATAATATATATCCTATTGCCATGAAACTTTGTCAGCAGTCTCATAATTTATTAAGCTTTAGTCATACCAAGTTTTATTAAGATTGGTCAAATTTTTCTATCCTATTAGGCGAAATCAGTAAATATAGAATCTGTACTTTGGCAACTTCCCTGAATGATTTAATGGTGTCAATTTGTCAGATAGCATGAAACTAAAGGATTTAAACTTTTATTTGATAGAAATTCTGCAAAAATTACCCATTTTGGCATTATATGGTCAAAATAAGCATTTCAAAGCTTTTTCAATTTTGATGCATAAGTGGCATTCTGACTTTCTATGTGACAGGTTTTCCTGTGTCAATATTTGTGTTTCTATGCTTTAACCCAGTTGTATTACTCATTTGTGAACTCTGAATCTACAGAAAATAAGATTATCTCAGACAATATGTGCAAAATGTGTTGTATAAATGACCCTCGTGTAACGGCCTGTTTGGATCAAGTTAAATGTGAGGACCTAGGTACATAAAAGTTGAAGTCCATAATAAAGATTTCACTAAATTTGTATTAAAAGCACTTCACAATGTCTTTTGTACCTGTTTCATTTCACATAGTATCTTTCTTTTCTTATGTTAAATAGCAAGTGGTTCAAATATAAGCCTGCTGAGGCTAAAATTGCATGCGAGTTTTTCACTAAAAAGTGAAAAATCTTTGTATCAGACCATACTGTCTGCAAAAAAAGTAGAATGCAAGAGTCCCTTTATGCTCAGATTTATTGTATCATGTAACCTGAGTATAGAAATTATAAAAGAGACACAAATTTTTATTTCCTATAGCTTCAGTATGCATTTTTAAATGTAAATATGTGCTACGGCCTAAATTGACCCTAAATTATTTTCAGTCTTACTTGGCTTAAGACCCTTTTATACTAATATGGTATGCTATTTGTAATTTTTCTTTCCATTTAAAGTACATTTAATACATATGTAAGGATTATTTATAACCAAAAAACTCCACAAATTTAAAATTGCTGGAAAATAATACATCTTCATGTAAGGCCCCCCTTCATTGGAAAACCTCCATTTTTTGGCACAGGCTCATATAAATTTGACTTTTAAATAATTGTGATAAGTCTGATAAATCAAATGAGTATTCTATTGCTTTAAATACATAATATGTCATATATAAAGCCCTTTAAAATGTAATTTTTTGCAATATTTTAATTTTTAAAGCCCCAAATGTTGATAGTTGAAATTTTTCAATTTAAACGTCAAAATTTAACATGCGAAGTTGAATATAGAATTTATCATATTGTCTATAATATATATCCTATTGCCATGAAACTTTGTCAGCAGTCTCATAATTTATTAAGCTTTAGTCATACCAAGTTTTATTAAGATTGGTCAAATTTTTCTATCCTATTAGGTCCGAGTACACAGTTATCGTCCTTTGATTTTCGTTGTCCACGAATAAAGTCCCTAGTGTGGACAGTGTGTTGCTTGCCAATTTTTTTAGTACCCCTTCCAAATGTATTCCTTCATGTTTTATGCCTCAAATAGCAAGTAGGGGGATGAAATTACACTGTAAAAAAATTTGGGTCATGAATTGTAAAGTAAAGTAGTGGTTTGGTCCAGCTGAAAAAGGTTAAAAATTAGCACTTCGGAAGCTGTCAAAAGATTTCAAGACCCCCTTAACATAGAATTGTCCATATTTTGAGTTAGAGCCGATGAAGTTTTCTATAATTTTGATATAATTTGTCCCAAAAGTAGTACAACACACTGTAAAAATATTATTGAGAAAGCGCAGGTGGGATTTTTTTTATTTTCATTTATTGTCTAAAAGAAATGCACTACGAAATAACTGTGTACTCGGACCTCATAGGCGATCTTACTGCTTGATTTCTTATCTACAATTTCTATTTTATTTTGGTTGCGTGTTAAACGAACATATGATACTTGTAATTTAATGTAAGTAAATCTAAGGATCAACTTCAGTATGAAATATTTAAAACATAGTAGGCATTTGTTAATTTAAACATTTAAATGAATATGGAACATGATCATAAGTTATTATGAGGAATAATCATAACAAACATTAATTTATTACATAATATAATGAATGCATAGTTTTGCATTTTTTTAAATGAAAGAAAACCTAAAAGTCCAACTACAAAATTAAATGTTAAAGTCACTGTGAACGTTTGTTTATTTGAACATTAAAATGAAATGGTTCATTTCTTGCATTGTCATAGCTAATATCTAACACTTAAAATTATGAATGTAGTTTTGTTGTTTAAATATTAAAAACAAAAATTACACGTACAATTATTGGTATTATATCAGATTGACTTAACTTCCTTCTAAATGTTGTCTGCCTCAGCGGGGCATAAAATGTAAATGTAATTTAAACTAAAATTATTTTACAAAATTTTCTTCTTATATATTCATATAAAAAATGCAAATAAGTAATTCACGCCTGTCACCCTATTCATAGATAATAGAATTTATGATTCAGCATAAATTCGGTTATTAGTGTAAGCATAGATTACTTGTGTTATTAGCTGTTTCATCTCTATTAAATGTAGGCTATCAGATGTATGTTTGTCAATGCGCAATATGACTGCGCACGCGATCTTTCCATTCCGACATTTGAAAGAAACAGACGGAATATTATTTGGTGATTTAAAGATTTAAAGAAAATTATTTTGGTGATTAAAAAGATATAGGATCCACATTGTGCAGGTTTTGGTACCACTTTTCTACAATTGGAACTCAGGTGGTATAATTAGAGTTAGTCTCCCGCAACAATTGTGGGATATTTAAAAGAATATCAGTGTTTTATAACAAATTAATTTCAATTTATTGCTTATTTTGCTTATTTTTACATGTTATAATACTTTTACTATCCGGAGGTAGCGATCGGTGTTTATGTATAAGAATTGAGCCATTAATTTTTTTTTATGTACTGTTACATAGAGATATACACGTTTTATTCCATTTCATTTCAACGCTTGACACCGATCTGCACATTTCACTCCGGCGGTCACAGCTTAATGCTAATTGAAGGTAACGCATGTTCAACATAATTATTTTTTATCTCTTCATGTATGCATCACCATAACCTTAACTGTAATCATCATTCTAGATGTTATTATCATCATTCTAGATGTTATTATAATCATTATAGATAGTTATATATAGTACATGTGTTTTAAATATCGTCTAGTATTCTGTTAAATCAACTCTGTGTCCGTTTAATTACTTTGACCGATTTTATAATATAAATTAGCATATATCACCTCACTTGAGCTATTTTTAACAGCATCGTCATTCGGTACAGATTGTTTAATCAGCCTCCTCGCTCGTGTAACCCAGAATAATTTATTGTCGGAAGCTGACCGACATTTGTGCAACGGTATCAATTCACGTAAACACAAATATTTCATTCCTGACAGATGAATGTTAAACTGGTTGGTTATAGGCGTCAATGAACTTTTAAAGTTCGCTAATTGACAAATTCTTTATTTATAGTACAAAGCAATATTCTGTTTTGGTTGTTCAATTTAATCTTATAGTTGTTTGGCACTAAGATGAATACAAGAAGGTCATCAAAAAGATGGATAGCCACTGCAACATAAGGAGCTGCATCTAGACAAGAGGAAACACAACTTTAACCAGGTTCAGTACCAGCATCTAACGATCCCCCAACTTCAGGAGGATAGTTGTTCTTTTGATGTAGTAAATCGACCAGGTAATGCAATCGGTAAAGATCATTCAAATCTCACGCAAACAACTAGTTACTCTCCTAGTCTTGATTAAGATGTTAGTCAGTACTTAAAATAAAATAAAAAAATCAAACGGGCGAGTATGTCATCTTTGTTCTACTTAGGAACAACTCTATAATTGATAATGATCAGTAAAAAGTGTCATATGAACAGGGGAAACTTTTTATTAAACCAGTTTTGCCTCATACAAAAATAACAAATAAAGAAATTGAACTTGAGTATAAATATATTGTTGCTGAGATACTTTTGCAGTGGAATTAAGCTCGATATAAAGTTCAACGGTTTGGGACTAGGCATTCGACAACTATGTTAATATAGCAGTATTATTATATCCTCAATCGATTTGGCTGTCATTAAAATGAATATTATGTTATCTACGTTTAATGTTTACAATATATACTTGATAGTCCTTGTACAACTGTTCACATTATTTAACACACATTTCGATGTTTCTCTTTCGAATACAAAATCTTTCTAATTAGATACGTTACAGTTTGAGATAATAAATTCCTAACGTAATGTATCTACAAGCTGCGATGCCGATTACGATTTGAACTTTTCTTGACCTTAGAAATGATATATAGTAAATGTAAGGAAACCGTTAACTCTCTGAGATTGTAAGTTCATGTCAACGATTTGCAGACGATAATCTTTTCAAAGATTAAAACTTTTGGTGATCAAGTTTGTAAAAGTAACTTGCAATCGAAAATAGTGTACAAACGATCTCTACGCTAATGATTAATACTAATAAAAAAAAAATTATTCTAACAAATGAACTAAATTACAAATAATATTGTCATCTCGCCAGATATCAAGAAAAATATATATATTATTGAACTCCATTTAATTTTATCTAAGACTGACCAGTGCTTTGAAGGAACCACACACGTTATTGATGAGCGGCCTAGAGATGCTTATCCTATTTTTGCTTAAACGAAATAACTTACTGTTTGCAAGTTTAGACCTGTCACTGGTCAATTGCTTTGTTATAAGTCCCCTACCGATTGAGTTTAGGGGGACTTAAGGTTCTCACTATGTTCGTCTGTCTGTCTGTCCACCTGTCAATCCGGCAAATCAGTCTTCTACATTTTTGTATTCGTGCTTGAAGATATCGGTTTGATATTTGGTGTATTGTTTTATTATGACAAGTTACTGACCAAGTATGAATGTTGTTCCGGTCTGATGATTTTGTGCAGAGTTGTGGTCAAATACACACAAATAATTAGTTTTCCGCACATTTTTTCGTCATACTTGAAGACGTTGATTTGATAATTGGTATATAGTTTTATCGTGACAAGTTACAGATCAGGTTCGAATTGTGTTCCTGTCTGATGATTTTGTGCAAACTATGGTCCTTGGACTAAGAGAATTCATTAAAATAATCAGTTGTCTGCACATGTTTTCGTCATGCTTGAATATATTGATTTGATAAATTGTATATAGTTTTATCATGATAAGTTACAGACCAAGTTCGAATTGCGTTCCAGTATGATGATTCTGTGCAAAGTTATGGTCCTTGGACTGAGAAAATGCACTCAAATAATCAGTTTTCCGCATATTTGTTCGTCTTACTTGAAGATATCGATTTGATAATTGGAATATAGTTTTATCATGACAAGTTACAGATCAAGTTCGAATTGTATTCCAGCCTAATGATTTTATTCAAAGTTATGGTCCTTGGACTAAGAAAATTCCCCCAAATAATCAGTTTTCCGCAATTATTTTTTTTTTTTTTTTTTGTTATTGCTTGAAGATATTGATTTGATAATTTGTACATAGTTTTATCATGGTAAGTTACATATCAAGTTCATATTTTGTTCCAGTCTGCTGATTTTTGTGCTGAGTTTTGGTCCTTGGACTTAATATTCTATAAATTCACACACATTATCAGTTTTCCTCAATTTTTTGTTGTTGTCATGCTAGAAGATATTGCTTTAATAATTGGTATATAGTTTTATCATGACAAGTAATTGCTCAAGTTTCGAGTTATGTTTCGGTTTGGTGATTTTGTGCAGAGTAATGGTCCCTGGACTTAATAAAAATTTACTTAATAATCAGTTTTCCACATTTTTTTTTCTCGTCATGCTTGAATATATTGACTTGATATTTGTTCTATAGTTTACACCATGACAAGTTATAGATCAAGTTAATATTTTGTTCCAGTACAATGAATTATTAACCGGTAGTGGCTATGTATTGCAATGCATTACTTTCAGAATGCTTGTTTTGATAGAACTCCTTTCTCTAAATATCAGTTTAGGAGTCCTAAAATAGTCACTGAATATTTTCGGATTAAGTCAAGGGATACAAAGTTCTCGTTTCTTCAGGAAAGGCGCTGCTACAGAGCTGCCATAAATGGTTGACCTGATTCTAAACCTCAGGCAATGTGTTCATGGAAGTCTATGTCATTTCGTTCATATATTCAAATACAACAATGGGTAAAACTGTTTGAATTTTTTCTAATTTTATGTTTAGAACTTGCAATTACTTTAGTAATACTAACCGTTATGTAAGATTAGCAGTTTCGCCAGTAATCATTAGAGTTTGGTTTCCACTTTTGTAGAAAACGAATTTATTCAAGTTTGGAATATACCAGGTGGCATTCATCTTGTACAAGATTAAACTGGAATTCAGTTTTCAATATCTCTAATTTTAATCATATGTAGATACGCGGAATTGATTGAATTGACAATACGACAGGAGTATAACATATAAGATGTGGGAAAAAACATATAAGATGTGGGAAAATACTGTGAATATAGTTTCTGTTCTTTTACTGAATATCAGATTGTGGTGGTCTTAAGTTTGCCAAATAAACATGAATTATTCCGTAGTAACAGAAACAATGATTAGAACCAGAAAGAGGACAATCAGCTGGCTGGCTAGTTTGATCATTCGTCAAGGGGGATATTGCAATCAATACATACGATACTCCGATGTATCTCCCAATTCCATATTTAAATGCCAAGATGGTGAACATTTGACTCATATTGGTAATACATTTTGCTTACCACATTTCAAGGCGCGGTAGAAGCCTTTCTTGTCTACACACAACATACTTTCCACAATGTGTATTAAGAAATTGCATGATATTCATTAGAATTCAGTTATTGTTAGGGTTTAAATATATGAGTCCTTTATGTTGTATTTGGCTCACAGCTTCTACGCAGCTCTATCCGCTTTTAATGGCGGTTGACCCGACAGTCATTTATGACTGTCTTGGTCAATTTGGCACATTTCGCTGCGTTTCCTTTAAATATGCGTCATTTGGCGTCATATTTCATTTAGCATCCAAAACATTTGATATTGTGGGTCTCTGTATCCCAGGACCACCACACAAAAATTTACGAATCTCTGTTTCCCAGGATTCATTTAATTGGATGCTTTATTTATTGTAAATAATTAGTTATCTAGTTATCTATCTATCTATCTAGTTATCTTTTTGTAGTCTGCCAATATGAAAGGTGACTACGTTTAATTAATTATCTATTTACTATATATATATCTTAATTATTTATCTATTTAGTTATCTAGTTATCGTGTCGTAGTTTGCCAATATGAAAGGTGACTACGTTCATCGAAATATCTATTTACTTTACATATATATATCTTAACTGTTTACCTAGTTATATGTGTTTATAATTTTATAATAAAGCTGTGGCCAAATACTGCCAATACCGTGTTTCTAATCATTGCGCATCAATAATAATAGAATTTATGATTCAGCATAAATTCGGTTATTAGTGTAAGCATAGATTACTTGTGTTATTAGCTGTTTCATCTCTATTAAATGTAGGCTATCAGATGTATGTTTGTCAATGCGCAATATGACTGCGCACGCGATCTTTCCATTCCGACATTTGAAAGAAACAGACGGAATATTATTTGGTGATTTAAAGACCCACCCACCCACCACTATGTCTTATACTACCTAGCATAATATATCATGAACATATTTTTGCTGTGTCTTTACTATATTTTTCAGGATGATTCTTGTACAACAGTTCGGATGAACCGTCAACTAAGCAGTATATGTGGAACATCAGATTATTATCTACAGTGTACTTGTCCGTCGTTTGCTAGTATAGCTATGCCATCTCAACGTGTGTTGTGTTTTAAGACTATTTATTCTTAGACATTTATATCT
The DNA here is from genome assembly GCF_021869535.1 of Mytilus californianus. Taxonomy (NCBI): domain Eukaryota; kingdom Metazoa; phylum Mollusca; class Bivalvia; order Mytilida; family Mytilidae; genus Mytilus; species Mytilus californianus. The sequence goes on along the minus strand of NW_026262600.1, from coordinate 41,676 downwards.
ACAGTAATCTGTGACTTCGTTCGTACATGTATCATGTAAGAACAATTGTTGTACGTGCCGGTTTACATGAACATTCCGTAGTGATATTTAGTCATGGGCACATTTCGCTGCGTTTCCTTTAAATATGCGTCATTTGGCGTCATATTTCATTTAGCATCCAAAACATTTGATATTGTGGGTCTCTGTATCCCAGGACCACCACACAAAAATTTACGAATCTCTGTTTCCCAGGATTCATTTAATTGGATGCTTTATTTATTGTAAATAATTAGTTATCTAGTTATCTATCTATCTATCTAGTTATCTTTTTGTAGTCTGCCAATATGAAAGGTGACTACGTTTAATTAATTATCTATTTACTATATATATATCTTAATTATTTATCTATTTAGTTATCTAGTTATCGTGTCGTAGTTTGCCAATATGAAAGGTGACTACGTTCATCGAAATATCTATTTACTTTACATATATATATCTTAACTGTTTACCTAGTTATATGTGTTTATAATTTTATAATAAAGCTGTGGCCAAATACTGCCAATACCGTGTTTCTAATCATTGCGCATCAATAATAATTGATATTCATGCGATCATACAAAGATGGTTAAATATATAGTTAGATGTATATCTCCCAGCTATGAAGCTTTCATATTAAGGGAAAAAAAACTATGTAAAATTTATTTCGACCACTTACTTGGTTTCAATTTCTGCCATTCCTCTCTGGTCACTCGTTCATCTTCAAATTTTTGTCCAGCTGCCACTAGAAGGAGTCGAGTTAATTCTCCTCTCCCCCTCCCGTTAAAGTAAGTTACCTTGTACGTCGACATAACTCCCACTACGAGACTGTCAACTTGTCTATTAAATATTTATAAAGTGTGGCGATTGTTAAAATCTTTATCGGTGGATTTACATCATCTAAATGCTTAACAACGAAATACTTATTGACCAATTTACTGTGTGCAAACAAGATAAGTCGGAGTGACCACTATACCCTGAATAGTTTGTCAAAATAAACACTTGTTAATAAATGAATCATTTTTATGACACGCTATAATCGGATCTTGTACGTCACATTAAGTATTTATTGCAGCTGTAACATATATATATAAAATACAAATAAAAATAAACTTTTACACTTTACACCTACATGTACTTTTAGATTAAATTTACCGTAAAAATTGGGAACACCCTTTGAAACATAAGCACTAAGCACTAGCATGCACTGTATTCAGTGAACTCGTAAATAAATTGATGTTTGGTCGATGAGTGACCACTGTCTTCACAATATTGTGTTCTGACATAGTTTTATTATTTGCTCAATTTTATTTCAACAAAATGAATTAAAAAAAAAATGAAAATTATGTATTTATTTGTTAAAACGGATCTTTTTAGATCAGTAATTTCTCTTTTTTCTAGTTGTTTGGTTTTTATTTTATTAGTTGTGTGTGTTTATTACCAATACGAAGAGTTAAGACATATTCAACTGTTTTTCGTTTACGGTAATGTTCTGTTACACTTATGTGTCCCAGGTCAGGGGGAGGGGGTTGAGGGCATACAAATATTCCTGATTTGCCTGCCCCATGGAAGTATTATATTGACTTTACTTCCATGCCTGCCCTAAGTCAAGAACACATAGTTAAGTTATTGTGCAAAGTTTTACTGCACCAGATGCGCATATCGACAGAGAGTGGATAAAACAAAAAGAAAAGAAAAGTGTAGCCAAAGCCGGGCAAGGAATTAAGGCTTTGCGCGCACGAGGAAGATTTATAAATCATTTCCAATGAAGGCGGACAAATAGCGATAATGTGTATGTGACACGTGTTGAATGAGACAGAAGCTGGAAATCCAACTTAATAAAGGAACTGACGTCATACTTCCAAAATATTTAGACGCTTTATTTTTAAATTGCGTCATGTCAGACGGAAATGGTGATGCCATAGTAGACAAAACTGAATATCTCAGCAGTAAGTATGTCTTGCCATGTTTGAAGAAATAATAATTGTTCTTAATATGTGTATATTATCAATTCCTTTGAAACATTCAAAATGTACAAATAATACACAATTAAGGTGCATCACGTGTGCCGTATATTGAGTCCCATTACCATTAGTTTCTTCACGCTTGATTGCCACTCGCTCAACGTCTAGATACAACGCATACGGGAGTTTCATAATCTGCCCTATTACATTTTATCGTGAGTCATGTGACCGACCCAATCGATTCCAATATGAGTCTATTTCAATTTAGTTAAGGAATACACATACACTGATACTTTAAATAACGACCTTATTAAGTCAGATATATATAATATAATATATATATATATATATATAAGTCTATAAAAAGGACCAACTAGCAAATTTACTATGTACCGGATTGTCTAGAATAGACGATACTGTGCAGATAAGGAAAAAATTATATAAGTCTAGATACAACGCATACGGGAGTTTCATAATCTGCTCTATTACATTTTATCGTGAGTCATGTGACCGACCCAATCGATTCCAATATGAGTCTATTTCAATTTAGTTAAGGAATACACATACACTGATACTTTAAATAACGACTTTATTAAGTCAGATATATATAATATATATATATATATATATATAAGTCTATAAAAAGGACCAACTAGCAAATTTACTATGTACCGGATTGTCTAGAATAGACGATACTGTGCAGATAAGGAAAAAATTATATAAGTCTAGAGATTTGCACAACGATACTAATACAAGGTGGTATTATACGAAGATGTTGTTATTAAATCGTGTTGACAAATATTTCGGCTTAACAAATAGCCTTCATCATGTGTCAATAATTTTAACAATACTGATTATATGTATAAAAATAGCTCAGGTAAGTTTTGGTCTATTGATTTAATCCAAAATCCTGAACATCATAAACTCAATACTCAAATATACGTGACTGTGTATATTTACATCCCAAAATGAGTGAAAAATAAAACTTAGTATTTTTTATTGATGCCGTTTGGATGACGTACATTTAGTTCCTTTATCCAAAAGCTTTCCAGAACCTGTCGCTGGGCATCACTCCAGTGAATGTTCTGTTCAATCACTAGGATCTTCATGCGGTTAAAGTCATCAAGTTTGTGACCAGACTGTCTAAAATGCTGAGAAACTGGGAGAAGTGGCTTCTTAGAGATATCACTCCTATGGCCATTGAGGCGTTTGTGGAAAGGCTGCTTTGAATCACAAACATATTGGAGGCCACAAACCGAACATTCTAGAATGTAAATAACATTCATACTTTTGCAGTTAACATTGCAAAATATCCTATAGTTATTTTCGGTTGCCTTACTGTGAAAAGTTGATGAGTGATGCATCTGCAGGCAGCATTTGCAGCGTTTTTCATCACACGAACGACATTCTCCAGAAGTACTTCTATTATCAGACACTTCAGCCCGCACCGGGAAAAACAGGTTCGGGAAAGCTTTTGGATAAAGGAACTAAATGTACATCATCCAAACGGCTACAATAAAAAATACTAAGTTTTATTTTTCACTCATTTTGGGATGTAAATATACACAGTCACATATATTTGAGTATTGAGTTTATGATGTTCAGGATTTTGGATTAAATCAATAGACCAAAACTTACCTGTATAATTGAGCTATTTTTATACATATAATCAGTATTGTTAAAATTATTGACACATGATGAAGGCTATTTGTTAAGCCGAAATATTTGTCAACACGATTTAATAACAACATCTTCGTATAATACCACCTTATATTAGTATCGTTGTGCAAATCTCTAGACTTATATATATATATATAGTTACAAACAAGTCTAAATTGAAAACAACGTTCAAACCTATGATTGCGTTGGATAAAAACCGCAATTTTTATACGTGTGCATGCAAAACAAATTACTTGGTAGAGGGGTCTAAATACAGCACAAACAACATTTTCCAAAAGACCAAATGAGTGAAAAAGTCTATTTTTACAAAACGCATTTGATATATAATTAGACATACAGTGAACGCAAAACGGATGTTATGAAATTATGAACACCGAAGTGTGAGATCGGCAGCGTCTGTAATGGAAAATAAACCAAATGACCCTGACCAGATTTATTAAAAAAGCATTAGAGGTTAGGTCTTGTAAAGTTAAAATTGACAACTATAGCAAAAGGAAAGTATTAAATGACTTACATGAACGGTTTCTTTAAAGATATTTGATAAATGCTTCATTCATTTACATCCGACTTACCCTTAAAGACTAGCATATGAATGTGCAAAAACATTGGGAAAAAATGCCGAAGCGATAGCTTTGTTTGTTCTGTTTATTCTGGGACACCCTAAACTGCCAATAAGAACACCAGAATTGACGAGTCTGTCAAGGCAGCAAATTTGAACTGTATGTAAACTTGTATTTTTCAAAGCTAGGAGAATTTATTGAACGTTACAAATTTAGTACTTCTTATATATGGAATGTAGACGAAACAGGTATAACCACTGCACCAAAGCAATCAGGAGTCATCACTTCTGGAGAGAGAGGTATCTTGTTACAGTATGTGCAACCGTAAACATCATTGGGAAAATTGTACTACACATGATGATTTTCCAAGAAGACCACTTTATTAGAGATGGATCTCAAGTTGTTTTATGTAGCAGCACATCCATCAGGTTGGCTAAAAGCTGATAACTTTCTCATGTCTCTACAACAATTTGTCAATTTGTGAAGCACACCAAACTGAACAACTAGTCTTGCTTTTATTATATAACCACAATTCTCATTTTACTGTAACGATACTTGCCTTTGTTAAACTCAATGAGATTATATATTGCTTTCATTTCTTCACAATTGTTCCCACAAGCTTCAACCATTGGACAGGACGGTGTATGGTCTATTGGAGAAAAAAATACGTGACAACAGCACATGATTGTTGGTTGAGACATAACCCCGGGAAGCCAGTGACAATATATGACTAACCTGGGATCGTGAAAGAGTCTAGGCCCAATGCTACTACCCCCATGTAGGTTTGATTACATGGATACGGTCATATAAACCAACGTACTATGAACTAAATATACATTTTTTGTTGTACAACTTCAGACCGAATTTTGCCCATTTAATCTTTAAAAAATCTAAAATGTTCGACTGTTAACATTTTATTTCTCATGAGAAATAATTTTTGATCGATGAAAGTCAGATTTCCGGTGATGATATGCGATAATGAAATGTTCCTTTTTTCATAATTCTCATACGAAAAAAAATACTGATTTCATTTTGGGCTTGCTTTTTTATGTCATAATAATTGATTCTACAATTCAAAATATTATGAATTTGTTAGTAATGAAGGACGAACAAGTGAGTGAAAATGAACACCTTATTTAACAATGCCCCACAAATCATTATAAAACAACATATGATTAATATCACGAATATTTGATTCTGAAGTCTTCAAATTCGTCATTCGATTTTTTTCTTCAGAAAACTACAATCCACGAATTTAAGAACCCACGAACATGTTACTTTTGCTGAAACCACGAAAATTGATACCCACTAATAAAAATACTTTAACAGTATTACCAAACAGAAAACAATAAACTTGCGGAAAAGATGGTATACCGCAAACATGAGGTGCAAAATTTTTTACACCATATCCGGATTTCGACAATTAATGTCTCTTCAGTGATGTTAGGAATCGAAACGGTATTTGGAAGGCCATATAATTTACCTCAATTTAGGATAGACTTTTGAATTTTGAAAGAGTCAAAATAGGTTGAACGGATCATATAAACCCGAAGGCAAATATAATACAAGCCCAAACGAAAAAATATAAACAAGTCTAAATTGAAAACAACGTTCAAACCTATGATTGCGTTGGATAAAAACCGCAATTTTTATACGTGTGCATGCAAAACAAATTACTTGGTAGAGGGGTCTAAATACAGCACAAACAACATTTTCCAAAAGACCAAATGAGTGAAAAAGTCTATTTTTACAAAACGCATTTGATATATAATTAGACATACAGTGAACGCAAAACGGATGTTATGAAATTATGAACACCGAAGTGTGAGATCGGCAGCGTCTGTAATGGAAAATAAACCAAATGACCCTGACCAGATTTATTAAAAAAGCATTAGAGGTTAGGTCTTGTAAAGTTAAAATTGACAACTATAGCAAAAGGAAAGTATTAAATGACTTACATGAACGGTTTCTTTAAAGATATTTGATAAATGCTTCATTCATTTACATCCGACTTACCCTTAAAGACTAGCATATGAATGTGCAAAAACATTGGGAAAAAATGCCGAAGCGATAGCTTTGTTTGTTCTGTTTATTCTGGGACACCCTAAACTGCCAATAAGAACACCAGAATTGACGAGTCTGTCAAGGCAGCAAATTTGAACTGTATGTAAACTTGTATTTTTCAAAGCTAGGAGAATTTATTGAACGTTACAAATTTAGTACTTCTTATATATGGAATGTAGACGAAACAGGTATAACCACTGCACCAAAGCAATCAGGAGTCATCACTTCTGGAGAGAGAGGTATCTTGTTACAGTATGTGCAACCGTAAACATCATTGGGAAAATTGTACTACACATGATGATTTTCCAAGAAGACCACTTTATTAGAGATGGATCTCAAGTTGTTTTATGTAGCAGCACATCCATCAGGTTGGCTAAAAGCTGATAACTTTCTCATGTCTCTACAACAATTTGTCAATTTGTGAAGCACACCAAACTGAACAACTAGTCTTGCTTTTATTATATAACCACAATTCTCATTTTACTGTAACGATACTTGCCTTTGTTAAACTCAATGAGATTATATATTGCTTTCATTTCTTCACAATTGTTCCCACAAGCTTCAACCATTGGACAGGACGGTGTATGGTCTATTGGAGAAAAAAATACGTGACAACAGCACATGATTGTTGGTTGAGACATAACCCCGGGAAGCCAGTGACAATATATGACTAACCTGGGATCGTGAAAGAGTCTAGGCCCAATGCTACTACCCCCCCCCCCCCCCCCAAAAAAAAAAAAACAATAAATGGCTTCAAAGTAAGTGGAATATTCCCAATAAATCCGGATGTTTTTGAAGATACTGACTTTGCTCCTTCATATATAACAGATAGGTCAGAGCAAACAATTATGATGACTTTACACAAAGAGAAAGACGGAATGATGAAATACCATCTACTATACCGAACAATGGTACCAATTAAAAGGAATCGAATGATGAACAACTACAAGAAACAGATGAGCAACACGAGAGAGAGTACCATCAATCAAGAGAAGAACAAGATAAAAGATACGAATAAGGAACAGAGGAAAGACCAGAGCAATACGAGGGAGAGTATCATCAATCAAGAGAAGAACAAGATAAAAGATACGAATAAGGAACAGAGGAAAGACCAGAGCAACACGAGGGAGAGTATCATCAATCAAGAGAAGAACAAGATAAAAGATACGAATAAGGAACAGAGGAAAGACCAGAGCAACACGAGGGAGAGTATCATCAATCAAGAGAAGAACAAGATAAAAGATACGAATAAGGAACAGAGGAAAGACCAAAACAGAAAAACTAATTTACAAACGTATCTGCAGAAACAACAACGAGTTCTGATAATTTTCAGGGGTGTTGAACACTGCCTTATTCAACCCACCATTTTTTCTCAAAATGTCCTGTACCAAGTCAGGAATATGGCAGTTGTTATCAAATAGTTCGTTTCTACATGTGTTGGCGTTTGTTTTTGTTGCACTTCGGTGTTCCTGTTGTTCCTTTGTTTTCCTCTTATAGTTGATGTGTTTCCCTCAATTTTGGTTTGTAACCCGGATTTGTTTTCTCTGAATCGATTTATGACTTTTGAACACCGGTATACTACTGTTGCCTTTATTTGTGTATGTATTTCAGGTATGCATGGAAGCGGGTTTTAATGAATCGGCATTGAAGAAATATTCAAAAACATTGAGAGGTGAAGCTATAAAAATATAAACTTCTTCAAAGATTCCATTATTGGTCACAAGGATTTGATTACAAAGATTAACAGTTACATAAAAAAAACAAATATATGTCCGGGACTGGTTAATATGTAGTCTCCGTTCTGAAGTGCTAATTTAAGCAAGTTTGCGCCAATGTGATCAGTGAAAACAACATATCGGAGCTAAAGCATGTGCAATTACACACATCTCGTTTTGGAAGGAGTAGACGCAGCAGCACCATACAGTTCGAGAGGCAGCATGTTCTTCTCGTACACAAAATGAAACACCAACACGATTCGACTTAAGCGAAGAATGCCCATTCTAAAAAGCACCTCTACTTCAGGAATACTTCTATCCTATGAGTATCCTTGCAGATAAAACATAAAAGAACGCACTCGAGGAGGAAGAAAAGAGGAAGTAACAGCTACAGCATAAAACTTTTAAGCGAAAGTTGCCACTTCAAAAAACCAACAAATAGAAGCAGAAAAATAAATCACAACCTTCGGACGACAAAGATGAATGTTCTTACTTTATCTGCTTAGAAAGATATTTAAAATATGTATAAAAATATATTCAAAATGAACAAAGGGAATTTTGGTTTACGTGCACTAGCTGCAAAACATGGGCACATGAAGAATGCACAAAAAGAGAAAAAAAATGTTTATTTATGCTTGTCCCAAGTCAGGAGCCTGTAATTCAATGGCTGTCGTTTGTTTCTGTGTATTTTTTTTGTTTTGCGTTCATTATTTTGTACATAAATTAGGCCGTTAGTTTTCTCGTTTGAATTGTTTTACATTTGTCATTTCGGGGTCTTTTATAGCTGACTATGCGGTATGGGTTTTGCTCATTGTTGAAGGCCGTACGGTGGACTATAGTTGTTAATTTCTGTGTCATTTGTTCTCATGTGGAGAGTTGTCTCATTGGCAATCAAACCACATCTTCTTATTTTTAAATTTGTCAGAATTTTGACTCCGAGGAAGACTAGAGGGACGATATTGTTTTGAACCATTACTGTTAATTTTTATCCTTTAAGGGTCGGGTAATAAAATTTTTATTGAAATATAACACTGTCCTCTTATTCTTCACCAATGTAAAAAAAAAGTAAATGCACTGCATTACTCTAAAGGAGAAAGAAGATAATCGAGAACAAATATTTGTCATGCGAGCAAGTAAGAAATACACAAAAAATGGATAAGACCGTACTTTGACCTATAATGGTTTACTTTTATAAATTTTGACTTGGATGGAGAGTTGTCTCATTGGCACTCATACCACATCTTCTTATATCTATATCAGGACATTCCAAATAAAATGCACAGCAAAGGGCAAAAAACAAACAAGATTGGAAAACAACGTAAAACCTTTAAGTTAGCTTCAATAGCTTGTCTTCCGTAACTGCATTCTTTTGTTTCTGATTTAGCAAAAATCTACTTTAGCTCAATTCAATGCAACAAATAAGAATACAAAAATTCAAGATAACAGTTTAAACGAAGTATTATCAAAGTCGGAATGTGCTTAAACACAATAAATAAACAGAATGACTAAATCAGATTAGTTCGAACTGAAAAATCATTAACATAATAAATTATACAGACATTTATCAGATAAAATGTTGTTTTAGCGCAATGCAATTTTTGTCTGCTTTAGGATACACTATAGGTTGCAACCGATTGGTTTGAATCTTGTGTTGCTTAGCTATTATACAGTCCGTTTATTTTCAAATATAAGGTCGAGGACACAAATACAAATCCAGAAAGCAAAAATGTGCATTTGAAAATGTGAACAGAAATAACAATTTCCGCATGCATATCATAACTTGACTCATCCTCTGTCACAACCTACGGGGTATGTTGTGAGATGACACCACCTCATCGAGATCGTTAATTGTGGCTAAAGCAGTAGCCTTGGAGTAACAAACCTCATGAGATTGCTAGATCTGTTGGGAAAACATAAACAGTCGATATGTAGATTAGGACAAAAACCTGAGAAGTGCCTCATTCATCACCTAGCCCCTTTACAAAGTAACAAACAAACTACTACGTCGGAAGGGCATTATCATTATAACAAATATAACTGACCATACATTTTGAAGCTTGCAAAAAAGTCCAAAAAAAAATTCAGAGATTGATTAACTCGAATCCCATGGAAAATTTACTCAGATGCTCAGGAAGAGAACGCAGTTACCACTAGTGGCCGCCGTCGTTTTGCTCATCACAAGTAAAATTCTGGCAGATATTTATTTTAAAATCCAATCTAAAATTTTGAAAATACAAAATGAAAATTGTTGGGTGTAGACAGTGAAGGCTAAAAAAGATATTTTTTTATTTTGTTTACTTGCACTTTTACTATCAAACGAAATTCTACACGATCAATTTAAATGTTGTCTAATTAATTCGTGAAACGATCAGTGTAATAAAGATGATCATGTGGCCAAACCGTATCCGTAATTAGTGTCATGACAGCTGGAAGTGAAATTAAAAACCGTCCTTCCGTTCCTCTCTATCTAACATTTAAAACCGGATGATTTGTATGACTTTTAATACTTGTATCAGATATATTTCTTTATTTTTCAAAACATTAAAAAGAAAATCGAGATTATGATATATATGTGACGATCAAGTATTTATCCTATTTATTTGATTTATTTTGTTTTTTTGCAAACACGGAAAATTTTAAATGAGAACGTTAGTAATAGAAGCCAGAACGAATTTGGTATTTTGAGAAGGGTGCATGATATACTTTCAGGTCTGGATGCAAACAACACATGCCATTGGTAGTTTATACATCAAAAGTACTTGATAAAATTAAATTTATCTGATGAAGATGATGTTTGAAATTCTCCGAAATTTTGATATTATTCTCAAATAAAACCTTTGTCTTTTATCAAAACATTCGAATTACTAGGTTTGTTTGCGAAAAATTATGCAAAATGTCCTCAGTAATTTTAATGTAATAAGAGCTTGAAAGTGTTTGAACTTAATTCTATATCCGTAATCTTTAAAAATAGTACTCTTCACCTACGCATATTTGTACATAGACCATAAAAATATGTGACCGTAAAAGTTGTTGTTTCGGTAGAACACGTTTTTATAAATATTTATTTTTCTTTTCAAAATTTGCGAACCCATGTTATCAGAAGAGTAATAGTTTGATTCGTATACCGATGTCAATGCGCACGACCTGTTATTTAAATGTTGATTGTTTTGATTAACGTCCTGTAGCAGATATTTCAAGCATATTCAGGACGAGCAAAACATAAAGAAGAATCATGTTTTAAGTATATGTTCTGCCAAAACAAGAGACGGAATACACCAAAGGGACAATTAAAATTCACAAGTTGAAGACATTCAAACGTCAAGTGGAAAGACCGGGAAGAAGGAAATTTTGATTGCCACTGAAAACTTATGATATTTTGGATAGCAGAAATTTTGTCGTGTAAGTGGCAACCTACAACGCTAAAAAATGGTTGTTGTAAGATTCTTAAACTCTAACAGAACTTTGGTCCGTTCCCTATAATAGGCATCGGATTTCACGCCCTATTCTGACCGGACGTGGTATTTATATATCTTACAAAGTCAAACGGACGGTGCTTGCGTTGCCCTCGATCAGATATTTGCTATTAAATTTTGTTTTCGAACAAAACTAATATGTAAACTATAAAGATAAAAAGTTTGTTAAATGAACTTTAATAAATATATAACATGTCATCAGCACATTCCAGAACATTCATAGAAACACTTCAGCTGTATATACTCACAAGTAGTCTGTGCAATTACTAAAATAAAGTACTATCTTGAAGAAAAACCAAAGTAAAAAAACTGGTAGACAATTCGGATACTAAGCAATTTCTGGTAGCCCGCTAGATATGGCAGATTTCTGTGCACTATTTCCTTTCCCCTTCCTCGTCAGACCCAATATTACATCAAAAACATCTCAACATTTCATTTTTCGTACGCTTTCTGGGGTCGAATACTATTATTTATTCTGATTAGAGTTTTTTTCCACATTATAAAGAGGGGATTAGAATGGCTGCTAATAATGCAAGTTTTTAACATGTCTGTTTCGCAGCTGTTTATGTATTTCTGATGATATTTGAAATTATTATGAACCTTACGCTTTACTAAATGTACTCAACAATATAGACCATTGCATAGTTGATGCTAGATTATTCCGACACACCTCATGATCTAGATCAAAGATGCCGGTTTAAAAATTAGAATATTTCAATGCAAAATCTAAAGGAGAATTAACTCGTTTATTATTGTCTACAGCCGATCAGGAATTCGAGGATGTCTGTGGAGGAATGGCCGAAATATAAATCTATATTACCTAGTAAGTATAAATCTGTTAAACAAAATTTCCTTCACAATTTCTTACATATAAGTTGCTTCATCATCATGCATAACGTAAATGTTAAAATATTACAAACCTTGACATTGTGTAAAGTTACATCTAAATTTCTAAAATTTACATCATACTTTGTACCTGCATTCACAATTTGTAAATGAAAACACATGCACGGACAAAAATAGCAACCCTCCACTCCAAAAAAAAATAACAAAACAAATAAAACAAGAAAACAAAAAACAAAAAACAAACAAATACAACCTTATATTTATATTTTTAAAACATAATTAAATATGTATTGCTACAGAGATATAAGGACATGTCCTACACCTTGTCGATCCTTATTATCTTTGGCTTGCACAAGATCGTGTATTTTGTAAACTGACTCAGAGTATCACCTTTTTTACCAAAATCGGTTGGATGTGTACTGATTTATATTTTAGTTTGCATTGGAAAACATGATTTATTTATTAGTTGTAATTGGATCTAAACTAGTTTTCAGTAACTACGAATCGTCTTAGATTAGTACTTTGTGTCATTTGTCATTTAGATAGTAGTATTTGTTTTTGTGCTACGTGTAGATCTGATGAGTCAAACCTTTTCCAGCATATTTTTAAAGATTGTTCTCATGTCGTGGTTTTAGGTTGTGCTATTACACCATTGTCTAGGAAGAGTTTAAAGCTCGATAACATTCTAACACCGCAACGTCTGTGTCTCTCCTACGTCTGGAGCCTGTAATCCAGTGGTTGTCGTTGTATGTATTTGTTTTTGGTTTTAAAATTGTTTTATCATAAATCAAAACGTTTGTTTTCTTGATCAATAGTTTTATATATTTTGTCTTTCCTGTCGGAGGTTTTTAAAGCTTACTATATGGTATATTTTTGCTCAAAATTGAAGGTCGCACGGTGACATATACAGTTTCTACTTGTTCACATCTAATGCCATTTTGTCTCTGGTGGATAGTTGTTTCATTGGCAATAACTCCATTAATGTTTTAACAAATAAAAAAAAAAAAAAACAGGAAAAAAGGATATAAGTACTGTTCTGTTATTCTCTCATAACACATGTTTCAAAAGTCATCATTGGGGAATTATTGTCCAGTGGCAAATATTCTATGCATATTGAGGTCGAAAACAAAAGGCATTCACGTCCCAAAGCTGATCCGATGAGGCTGTGTATTTTACATTCCGCACAAGCAAGCATACGTTCCGATGGAACTCTGGGGTAAAAATATGGCCCATATTTCTCCGTCTAAGAAAAAAGACTCACCTGCGAGAAATGTTCGTTTTGTTGGCTTTATAAATACGCAACCACGTTCGACCAGTATGGGCACGTGAATCCTGATTCCTCGTCTATATATAATAGGATGCATGTTAAATTACCTTCGTACCCTTTGAGGGGTCCGCATTTGGCGTGTTCCTATGCAAAATAATCTGCCACTATCCAAATTACCCTTATTATTTAGTAGTAGTCCAAAATTCTCACGCTTCATATCGGTCTATCCATTTTGCACAGCCTTCCTATTGTTTTAATTATTAAATTGTTCTTGTCAGTTGAACATGTAATGATGTATGAATTTCATGAACACTTAATCAATCTTTACTATTGATTTTGATGCCGGACTGAAGAAATTTAGGTGGCCATATTTCTATTCAAAGTAATTCCTCGGGTATCGCGAGTTATCTAAAAAAACATAACATAATCATAAATCAGATAGCAATTTATTTAACCGAACACTACAAAAACAGACATCTAGAATCTCGGACACTATGTTTTTCGAGTAACAGAGATTACCACGTTACAAAGACAATTGGATCCAACTATTTCTCAATTAGAAATTATGTAATGTATTAAATTTTGTACTTCCCATTAGTATTCTGAAATCTAGAACAAAGTATCGGATAGTTTAAGGGGGTACAGAACACCTAATGGAATTAACTCTTTAAAAATCAGCTGAATGTTTTAATCAAATACTATTAGAAAAGAGAAATCAAGCTTCTCAATGATCAAAAGTGGCGTTTGTTAAACTGCTATATATATCCAATGAAATTATTCCTGTAAATTGTGTGGTTCAAATGTCTTGAAATTCTTATATCTTTGTCAATAAGTCAAAGTAAAAATATTTTTTTCAAAATTTTATGAAAATTAAACGAACCAAATCTTTTTTAGTCAAAGTGTTGGGTATCCCCTTAAAGCACAAACTAGTAACTTTTGTAATGGGCGATGGAAAATCTGAGTTATTTTGTAATTGAGATTTTACTAGTGTCAAGCTATCCAGCAATTCTCATCCTGCAATTCTCTTTATAAAAATCTATCCTGCAATTCGTCATCCTGCAATTGCGTTTGGAAAACTACTTGAGCGACAATTTTATTTTTCTTTAAAATCATAGTTTTTGATTTTTTTAATTCGAAAACAAGATTTATATAGAAAATCAAAGATTTGTATATCCCATTAACAAAATTCTAAATTTAGTTTGCAAATTTCTAACTCATATTTACGGTTTTGTAATTAGCATTTACAATAATATCATGATGACGATTCAAACAAAGTATTATCTGTTAATAAGTCCAAGATGTGATTCGTAAAAACCCATGTTTAACTCACATTTGCAATTTTCGAAACTCATATTAAACGACTGAAAATATAGAATTTTGATGTAAAATAAATTTTTTCATGGTATACCTACAACACAACTTCTATTTGAAACTTGGTCACCCACTTGTTCAAAACCATTGCCCCGGCAGTTCTGTATGGCTAGGGATTATAGATTCTGCTCTAATCATTAGCTTTTGAGTAGTACTACGACAGGAGGCAAAAGAATTTCTGGGGTAAGAATTCCTAGAGGACGAAAATTGCGTCCGAAACATGGAAATAAAGCCAAATTCGATAAAATACGCATTTGGGGCACCCACTTTCTGACCCATTGTCTCGGTAGTTCTTTATGGCTAGGTATTATAGACGCTGCCCAAAGGAATAGCTATTGGATAATACTACAACGTGAGGGTAAAGAATTTCTGGGGTAAGCATTCTTAAAGGCCGAAAATTTCGTCCGTAACACGGAAAAAAAGTCATATTTGATAAAATATGCACTGGGGTCACCCACTTGTTCAAAACCATTGCCCCGGCAGTTCTGTATGGCTAGGGATTATGGATTCTGCTCTAATAAATAGCTTTTGGGTAGTACTACGACGAGGGGCCAAAGAATTTCTGGGGTAAGCATTCCTAGAGGACGAAAATTGCGTCCGAAACATGGAAATAAAGCCAAATTCGATAAAATACGCATTGGGGGCACCCACTTTCCGACCCATTGTCTCGGTAGTTCTTTATGGCTAGGCATTATAGACGCTGCCCAAAGGAATAGCTATTGAATAGTACTACAACGTGAGGGTAAAGAATTTCTGGGGTAAGCATTCTTAAAGGCCGAAAATTTCGTCCGTAACACGGAAAAAAAGTCATATTTGATAAAATATGCACTGGGGTCACCCACTTGTTCAGAACCATTGCCCCGGCAGTTCTGTATGGCTAGGGATTATAGATTCTGCTCTAATAAATAGCTTTTGGGTAGTACTACGACGAGGGGCCAAAGAATTTCTGGGGTAAGCATTCCTAGAGGACGAAAATTGCGTCCGAAACATGGAAATAAAGCCAAATTCGATAAAATACGCATTGGGGGCACCCACTTTCCGACCCATTGTCTCGGTAGTTCTTTATGGCTAGGCATTATAGACGCTGCCCAAAGGAATAGCTATTGGATAGTACTACAACGTGAGGGTAAAGAATTTCTGGGGTAAGCATTCTTAAAGGCCGAAAATTTCGTCCGTAACACGGAAAAAAAGTCATATTTGATAAAATATGCAATGGGGTCACCCACTTGTTCAAAACCATTGCCCCGGCAGTTCTGTATGGCTAGGGATTATAGATTCTGCTCTAATCATTAGCTTTTGAGTAGTACTACGACAGGGGGCAAAAGACTTTCTGGGGTAAGAATTCCTAGAGGACGAAAATTGCGTCCGAAACATGGAAATAAAGCTAAATTCGATAAAATACGCATTTGGGGCACCCACTTTCTGACCCATTGTCTCGGTAGTTCTTTATGGCTAGGTATTATAGATGCTGCCCAAAGGAATAGCTATTGGATAATATTACAACGTGAGGGTAAAGAATTTCTGGGGTAAGCATTCTTAAAGGCCGAAAATTTCGTCCGTAACACGGAAAAAAAGTCATATTTGATAAAATATGCACTGGGGTCACCCACTTGTTCAAAACCATTGCCCCGGCAGTTCTGTATGGCTAGAGATTATGGATTCTGCTCTAATAAATAGCTTTTGGGTAGTACTACGACGAGGGGCCAAAGAATTTCTGGGGTAAGCATTCCTAGAGGACGAAAATTGCGTCCGAAACATGGAAATAAAGCCAAATTCGATAAAATACGCATTGGGGGCACCCACTTTCCGACCCATTGTCTCGGTAGTTCTTTATGGCTAGGCATTATAGACGCTGCCCAAAGGAATAGCTATTGGATAGTACTACAACGTGAGGGTAAAGAATTTCTGGGGTAAGCATTCTTAAAGGCCGAAATTTTCGTCCGTAACACGGAAAAAAAGTCATATTTGATAAAATATGCACTGGGGTCACCCACTTGTTCAGAACCATTACCCCGGCAGTTCTGTATGGCTAGGGATTATAGATTCTGCTCTAATAAATAGCTTTTGGGTAGTACTACGACGAGGGGCCAAATAATTTCTGGGATTAGCATTCCTAGAGGACGAAAATTGCGTCCGAAACATGGAAATAAAGCCAAATTCGATAAAATACGCATTGGGGGCACCCACTTTCCGACCCATTGTCTCGGTAGTTCTTTATGGCTAGGCATTATAGACGCTGCCCAAAGGAATAGCTATTGGATAGTACTACAACGTGAGGGTAAAGAATTTCTGGGGTAAGCATTCTTAAAGGCCGAAAATTTCGTCCGTAACACGGAAAAAAGTCATATTTGATAAAATATGCACTGGGGTCACCCACTTGTTCAAAACCATTGCCCCGGCAGTTCTGTATGGCTAGGGATTATAGATTCTGCTCTAATAAATAGCTTTTTTGGTAGCACTACGACGAGGGCCAAAGAATTTCTGGGGTAAGCATTCCTAGAGGACGAAAATTGCGTCCGAAACATGGAAATAAAGCCAAATTCGATAAAATACGCATTGGGGGCACCCACTTTCCGACCCATTGTCTCGGTAGTTCTTTATGGCTAGGCATTATAGACGCTGCCCAAAGGAATAGCTATTGGATAGTACTACAACGTGAGGGTAAAGAATTTCTGGGGTAAGCATTCTTAAAGGCCGAAAATTTCGTCCGTAACACGGAAAAAAAGTCATATTTGATAAAATATGCACTGGGGTCACCCACTTGTTCAAAACCATTGCCCCGGCAGTTCTGTATGGCTAGGGATTATAGATTCTGCTCTAATAAATAGCTTTTGGGTAGCACTACGACGAGGGGCCAAAGAATTTCTGGGGTAAGCATTCCTAGAGGACGAAAATTGCGTCCGAAACATGGAAATAAAGCCAAATTCGATAAAATACGCATTGGGGGCACCCACTTTCCGACCCATTGTCTCGGTAGTTCTTTATGGCTAGGCATTATAGACGCTGCCCAAAGGAATAGCTATTGGATAGTACTACAACGTGAGGGTAAAGAATTTCTGGGGTAAGCATTCTTAAAGGCCGAAAATTTCGTCCGTAACACGGAAAAAAAGTCATATTTGATAAAATATGCACTGGGGTCACCCACTTGTTCAAAACCATTGCCCCGGCAGTTCTGTATGGCTAGGAATTATAGATTCTGCTCTAATAAATAGCTTTTGGGTAGTACTACGACGAGGGGCCAAAGAATTTCTGGGGTAAGCATTCCTAGAGAACGAAAATTGCGTCCGAAACATGGAAATAAAGCCAAATTCGATAAAATACGCATTGGGGGCACCCACTTTCCGACCCATTGTCTCGGTAGTTCTTTATGGCTAGGCATTATAGACGCTGCCCAAAGGAATAGCTATTGGATAGTACTACAACGTGAGGGTAAAGAATTTCTGGGGTAAGCATTCTTAAAGGCCGAAAATTTCGTCCGTAACACGGAAAAAAAGTCATATTTGATAAAATATGCACTGGGGTCACCCACTTGTTCAAAACCATTGCCCCGGCAGTTCTGTATGGCTAGGGATTATAGATTCTGCTCTAATAAATAGCTTTTTTGGTAGCACTACGACGAGGGGCCAAAGAATTTCTAGGGTAAGCATTCCTAGAGGACGAAAATTGCGTCCGAAACATGGAAATAAAGCCAAATTCGATAAAATACGCATTGGGGGCACCCACTTTCCGACCCATTGTCTCGGTAGTTCTTTATGGCTAGGCATTATAGACGCTGCCCAAAGGAATAGCTATTGGATAGTACTACAACGTGAGGGTAAAGAATTTCTGGGGTAAGCATTCTTAAAGGCCGAAAATTTCGTCCGTAACACGGAAAAAAAGTCATATTTGATAAAATATGCAATGGGGTCACCCACTTGTTCAAAACCATTGCCCCGGCAGTTCTGTATGGCTAGGGATTATAGATTCTGCTCTAATAAATAACTTTTGGGTAGCACTACGACGAGGGGCCAAAGAATTTCTGGGGTAAGCATTCCTAGAGGACGAAAATTGCGTCCGAAACATGGAAATAAAGCCAAATTCGATAAAATACGCATTGGGGGCACCCACTTTCCGACCCATTGTCTCGGTAGTTCTTTATGGCTAGGCATTATAGACGCTGACCAAAGGAATAGCTATTGGATAGTACTACAACGTGAGGGTAAAGAATTTCTGGGGTAAGCATTCTTAAAGGCCGAAAATTTCGTCCGTAACACGGAAAAAAAGTCATATTTGATAAAATATGCACTGGGGTCACCCACTTGTTCAAAACCATTGCCCCGGCAGTTCTGTATGGCTAGGGATTATAGATTCTGCTCTAATAAATAGCTTTTGGGTAGCACTACGACGAGGGGCCAAAGAATTTCTGGGGTAAGCATTCCTAGAGGACGAAAATTGCGTCCGAAACATGGAAATAAAGCCAAATTCGATAAAATACGCATTGGGGGCACCCACTTTCCGACCCATTGTCTCGGTAGTTCTTTATGGCTAGGCATTATAGACGCTGCCCAAAGGAATAGCTATTGGATAGTACTACAACGTGAGGGTAAAGAATTTCTGGGGTAAGCATTCTTAAAGGCCGAAAATTTCGTCCGTAACACGGAAAAAAAGTCATATTTGATAAAATATGCACTGGGGTCACCCACTTGTTCAAAACCATTGCCCCGGCAGTTCTGTATGGCTAGGGATTATAGATTCTGCTCTAATAAATAGCTTTTGGGTAGCACTACGACGAGGGGCCAAAGAATTTCTGGGGTAAGCATTCCTAGAGGACGAAAATTGCGTCCGAAACATGGAAATAAAGCCAAATTCGATAAAATACGCATTGGGGGCACCCACTTTCCGACCCATTGTCTCGGTAGTTCTTTATGGCTAGGCATTATAGACGCTGCCCAAAGGAATAGCTATTGGATAGTACTACAACGTGAGGGTAAAGAATTTCTGGGGTAAGCATTCTTAAAGGCCGAAAATTTCGTCCGTAACACGGAAAAAAAGTCATATTTGATAAAATATGCACTGGGGTCACCCACTTGTTCAAAACCATTGCCCCGGCAGTTCTGTATGGCTAGGGATTATAGATTCTGCTCTAATAAATAGCTTTTGGGTAGCACTACGACGAGGGGCCAAAGAATTTCTGGGGTAAGCATTCCTAGAGGACGAAAATTGCGTCCGAAACATGGAAATAAAGCCAAATTCGATAAAATACGCATTGGGGGCACCCACTTTCCGACCCATTGTCTCGGTAGTTCTTTATGGCTAGGCATTATAGACGCTGCCCAAAGGAATAGCTATTGGATAGTACTACAACGTGAGGGTAAAGAATTTCTGGGGTAAGCATTCTTAAAGGCCGAAAATTTCGTCCGTAACACGGAAAAAAAGTCATATTTGATAAAATATGCACTGGGGTCACCCACTTGTTCAAAACCATTGCCCCGGCAGTTCTGTATGGCTAGGGATTATAGATTCTGCTCTAATAAATAGCTTTTGGGTAGCACTACGACGAGGGGCCAAAGAATTTCTGGGGTAAGCATTCCTAGAGGACGAAAATTGCGTCCGAAACATGGAAATAAAGCCAAATTCGATAAAATACGCATTGGGGGCACCCACTTTCCGACCCATTGTCTCGGTAGTTCTTTATGGCTAGGCATTATAGACGCTGCCCAAAGGAATAGCTATTGGATAGTACTACAACGTGAGGGTAAAGAATTTCTGGGGTAAGCATTCTTAAAGGCCGAAAATTTCGTCCGTAACACGGAAAAAAAGTCATATTTGATAAAATATGCACTGGGGTCACCCGCTTGTTCAAAACCATTGCCCCGGCAGTTCTGTATGGCTAGGGATTATAGATTCTGCTCTAATAAATAGCTTTTGGGTAGCACTACGACGAGGGGCCAAAGAATTTCTGGGGTAAGCATTCCTAGAGGACGAAAATTGCGTCCGAAACATGGAAATAAAGCCAAATTCGATAAAATACGCATTGGGGGCACCCACTTTCCGACCCATTGTCTCGGTAGTTCTTTATGGCTAGGCATTATAGACGCTGCCCAAAGGAATAGCTATTGGATAGTACTACAACGTGAGGGTAAAGAATTTCTGGGGTAAGCATTCTTAAAGGCCGAAAATTTCGTCCGTAACACGGAAAAAAAGTCATATTTGATAAAATATGCACTGGGGTCACCCACTTGTTCAAAACCATTGCCCCGGCAGTTCTGTATGGCTAGGGATTATAGATTCTGCTCTAATAAATAGCTTTTGGGTAGCACTACGACGAGGGGCCAAAGAATTTCTGGGGTAAGCATTCCTAGAGGACGAAAATTGCGTCCGAAACATGGAAATAAAGCCAAATTCGATAAAATACGCATTGGGGGCACCCACTTTCCGACCCATTGTCTCGGTAGTTCTTTATGGCTAGGCATTATAGACGCTGCCCAAAGGAATAGCTATTGGATAGTACTACAACGTGAGGGTAAAGAATTTCTGGGGTAAGCATTCTTAAAGGCCGAAAATTTCGTCCGTAACACGGAAAAAAAGTCATATTTGATAAAATATGCACTGGGGTCACCCGCTTGTTCAAAACCATTGCCCCGGCAGTTCTGTATGGCTAGGGATTATAGATTCTGCTCTAATAAATAGCTTTTGGGTAGCACTACGACGAGGGGCCAAAGAATTTCTGGGGTAAGCATTCCTAGAGGACGAAAATTGCGTCCGAAACATGGAAATAAAGCCAAATTCGATAAAATACGCATTGGGGGCACCCACTTTCCGACCCATTGTCTCGGTAGTTCTTTATGGCTAGGCATTATAGACGCTGCCCAAAGGAATAGCTATTGGATAGTACTACAACGTGAGGGTAAAGAATTTCTGGGGTAAGCATTCTTAAAGGCCGAAAATTTCGTCCGTAACACGGAAAAAAAGTCATATTTGATAAAATATGCACTGGGGTCACCCACTTGTTCAAAACCATTGCCCCGGCAGTTCTGTATGGCTAGGGATTATAGATTCTGCTCTAATAAATAGCTTTTGGGTAGCACTACGACGAGGGGCCAAAGAATTTCTGGGGTAAGCATTCCTAGAGGACGAAAATTGCGTCCGAAACATGGAAATAAAGCCAAATTCGATAAAATACGCATTGGGGGCACCCACTTTCCGACCCATTGTCTCGGTAGTTCTTTATGGCTAGGCATTATAGACGCTGCCCAAAGGAATAGCTATTGGATAGTACTACAACGTGAGGGTAAAGAATTTCTGGGGTAAGCATTTTTAAAGGCCGAAAATTTCGTCCGTAACACGGAAAAAAAGTCATATTTGATAAAATATGCACTGGGGTCACCCGCTTGTTCAAAACCATTGCCCCGGCAGTTCTGTATGGCTAGGGATTATAGATTCTGCTCTAATAAATAGCTTTTGGGTAGCACTACGACGAGGGGCCAAAGAATTTCTGGGGTAAGCATTCCTAGAGGACGAAAATTGCGTCCGAAACATGGAAATAAAGCCAAATTCGATAAAATACGCATTGGGGGCACCCACTTTCCGACCCATTGTCTCGGTAGTTCTTTATGGCTAGGCATTATAGACGCTGCCCAAAGGAATAGCTATTGGATAGTACTACAACGTGAGGGTAAAGAATTTCTGGGGTAAGCATTCTTAAAGGCCGAATATTTCGTCCGTAACACGGAAAAAAAGTCATATTTGATAAAATATGCACTGGGGTCACCCACTTGTTCAAAACCATTGCCCCGGCAGTTCTGTATGGCTAGGGATTATAGATTCTGCTCTAATAAATAGCTTTTGGGTAGCACTACGACGAGGGGCCAAAGAATTTCTGGGGTAAGCATTCCTAGAGGACGAAAATTGCGTCCGAAACATGGAAATAAAGCCAAATTCGATAAAATACGCATTGGGGGCACCCACTTTCCGACCCATTGTCTCGGTAGTTCTTTATGGCTAGGCATTATAGACGCTGCCCAAAGGAATAGCTATTGGATAGTACTACAACGTGAGGGTAAAGAATTTCTGGGGTAAGCATTTTTAAAGGCCGAAAATTTCGTCCGTAACACGGAAAAAAAGTCATATTTGATAAAATATGCACTGGGGTCACCCGCTTGTTCAAAACCATTGCCCCGGCAGTTCTGTATGGCTAGGGATTATAGATTCTGCTCTAATAAATAGCTTTTGGGTAGCACTACGACGAGGGGCCAAAGAATTTCTGGGGTAAGCATTCCTAGAGGACGAAAATTGCGTCCGAAACATGGAAATAAAGCCAAATTCGATAAAATACGCATTGGGGGCACCCACTTTCCGACCCATTGTCTCGGTAGTTCTTTATGGCTAGGCATTATAGACGCTGCCCAAAGGAATAGCTATTGGATAGTACTACAACGTGAGGGTAAAGAATTTCTGGGGTAAGCATTCTTAAAGGCCGAAAATTTCGTCCGTAACACGGAAAAAAAGTCATATTTGATAAAATATGCACTGGGGTCACCCACTTGTTCAAAACCATTGCCCCGGCAGTTCTGTATGGCTAGGGATTATAGATTCTGCTCTAATAAATAGCTTTTGGGTAGCACTACGACGAGGGGCCAAAGAATTTCTGGGGTAAGCATTCCTAGAGGACGAAAATTGCGTCCGAAACATGGAAATAAAGCCAAATTCGATAAAATACGCATTGGGGGCACCCACTTTCCGACCCATTGTCTCGGTAGTTCTTTATGGCTAGGCATTATAGACGCTGCCCAAAGGAATAGCTATTGGATAGTACTACAACGTGAGGGTAAAGAATTTCTGGGGTAAGCATTTTTAAAGGCCGAAAATTTCGTCCGTAACACGGAAAAAAAGTCATATTTGATAAAATATGCACTGGGGTCACCCGCTTGTTCAAAACCATTGCCCCGGCAGTTCTGTATGGCTAGGGATTATAGATTCTGCTCTAATAGATAGCTTTTGGGTAGCACTACGACGAGGGGCCAAAGAATTTCTGGGGTAAGCATTCCTAGAGGACGAAAATTGCGTCCGAAACATGGAAATAAAGCCAAATTCGATAAAATACGCATTGGGGGCACCCACTTTCCGACCCATTGTCTCGGTAGTTCTTTATGGCTAGGCATTATAGACGCTGCCCAAAGGAATAGCTATTGGATAGTACTACAACGTGAGGGTAAAGAATTTCTGGGGTAAGCATTCTTAAAGGCCGAAAATTTCGTCCGTAACACGGAAAAAAAGTCATATTTGATAAAATATGCACTGGGGTCACCCACTTGTTCAAAACCATTGCCCCGGCAGTTCTGTATGGCTAGGGATTATAGATTCTGCTCTAATAAATAGCTTTTGGGTAGCACTACGACGAGGGGCCAAAGAATTTCTGGGGTAAGCATTCCTAGAGGACGAAAATTGCGTCCGAAACATGGAAATAAAGCCAAATTCGATAAAATACGCATTGGGGGCACCCACTTTCCGACCCATTGTCTCGGTAGTTCTTTATGGCTAGGCATTATAGACGCTGCCCAAAGGAATAGCTATTGGATAGTACTACAACGTGAGGGTAAAGAATTTCTGGGGTAAGCATTCTTAAAGGCCGAAAATTTCGTCCGTAACACGGAAAAAAAGTCATATTTGATAAAATATGCACTGGGGTCACCCGCTTGTTCAAAACCATTGCCCCGGCAGTTCTGTATGGCTAGGGATTATAGATTCTGCTCTAATAAATAGCTTTTGGGTAGCACTACGACGAGGGGCCAAAGAATTTCTGGGGTAAGCATTCCTAGAGGACGAAAATTGCGTCCGAAACATGGAAATAAAGCCAAATTCGATAAAATACGCATTGGGGGCACCCACTTTCCGACCCATTGTCTCGGTAGTTCTTTATGGCTAGGCATTATAGACGCTGCCCAAAGGAATAGCTATTGGATAGTACTACAACGTGAGGGTAAAGAATTTCTGGGGTAAGCATTCTTAAAGGCCGAAAATTTCGTCCGTAACACGGAAAAAAAGTCATATTTGATAAAATATGCACTGGGGTCACCCACTTGTTCAAAACCATTGCCCCGGCAGTTCTGTATGGCTAGGGATTATAGATTCTGCTCTAATAAATAGCTTTTGGGTAGCACTACGACGAGGGGCCAAAGAATTTCTGGGGTAAGCATTCCTAGAGGACGAAAATTGCGTCCGAAACATGGAAATAAAGCCAAATTCGATAAAATACGCATTGGGGGCACCCACTTTCCGACCCATTGTCTCGGTAGTTCTTTATGGCTAGGCATTATAGACGCTGCCCAAAGGAATAGCTATTGGATAGTACTACAACGTGAGGGTAAAGAATTTCTGGGGTAAGCATTTTTAAAGGCCGAAAATTTCGTCCGTAACACGGAAAAAAAGTCATATTTGATAAAATATGCACTGGGGTCACCCGCTTGTTCAAAACCATTGCCCCGGCAGTTCTGTATGGCTAGGGATTATAGATTCTGCTCTTATAAATAGCTTTTGGGTAGCACTACGACGAGGGGCCAAAGAATTTCTGGGGTAAGCATTCCTAGAGGACGAAAATTGCGTCCGAAACATGGAAATAAAGCCAAATTCGATAAAATACGCATTGGGGGCACCCACTTTCCGACCCATTGTCTCGGTAGTTCTTTATGGCTAGGCATTATAGACGCTGCCCAAAGGAATAGCTATTGGATAGTACTACAACGTGAGGGTAAAGAATTTCTGGGGTAAGCATTCTTAAAGGCCGAAAATTTCGTCCGTAACACGGAAAAAAAGTCATATTTGATAAAATATGCACTGGGGTCACCCACTTGTTCAAAACCATTGCCCCGGCAGTTCTGTATGGCTAGGGATTATAGATTCTGCTCTAATAAATAGCTTTTGGGTAGCACTACGACGAGGGGCCAAAGAATTTCTGGGGTAAGCATTCCTAGAGGACGAAAATTGCGTCCGAAACATGGAAATAAAGCCAAATTCGATAAAATACGCATTGGGGGCACCCACTTTCCGACCCATTGTCTCGGTAGTTCTTTATGGCTAGGCATTATAGACGCTGCCCAAAGGAATAGCTATTGGATAGTACTACAACGTGAGGGTAAAGAATTTCTGGGGTAAGCATTTTTAAAGGCCGAAAATTTCGTCCGTAACACGGAAAAAAAGTCATATTTGATAAAATATGCACTGGGGTCACCCGCTTGTTCAAAACCATTGCCCCGGCAGTTCTGTATGGCTAGGGATTATAGATTCTGCTCTAATAAATAGCTTTTGGGTAGCACTACGACGAGGGGCCAAAGAATTTCTGGGGTAAGCATTCCTAGAGGACGAAAATTGCGTCCGAAACATGGAAATAAAGCCAAATTCGATAAAATACGCATTGGGGGCACCCACTTTCCGACCCATTGTCTCGGTAGTTCTTTATGGCTAGGCATTATAGACGCTGCCCAAAGGAATAGCTATTGGATAGTACTACAACGTGAGGGTAAAGAATTTCTGGGGTAAGCATTCTTAAAGGCCGAAAATTTCGTCCGTAACACGGAAAAAAAGTCATATTTGATAAAATATGCACTGGGGTCACCCACTTGTTCAAAACCATTGCCCCGGCAGTTCTGTATGGCTAGGGATTATAGATTCTGCTCTAATAAATAGCTTTTGGGTAGCACTACGACGAGGGGCCAAAGAATTTCTGGGGTAAGCATTCCTAGAGGACGAAAATTGCGTCCGAAACATGGAAATAAAGCCAAATTCGATAAAATACGCATTGGGGGCACCCACTTTCCGACCCATTGTCTCGGTAGTTCTTTATGGCTAGGCATTATAGACGCTGCCCAAAGGAATAGCTATTGGATAGTACTACAACGTGAGGGTAAAGAATTTCTGGGGTAAGCATTTTTAAAGGCCGAAAATTTCGTCCGTAACACGGAAAAAAAGTCATATTTGATAAAATATGCACTGGGGTCACCCGCTTGTTCAAAACCATTGCCCCGGCAGTTCTGTATGGCTAGGGATTATAGATTCTGCTCTAATAAATAGCTTTTGGGTAGCACTACGACGAGGGGCCAAAGAATTTCTGGGGTAAGCATTCCTAGAGGACGAAAATTGCGTCCGAAACATGGAAATAAAGCCAAATTCGATAAAATACGCATTGGGGGCACCCACTTTCCGACCCATTGTCTCGGTAGTTCTTTATGGCTAGGCATTATAGACGCTGCCCAAAGGAATAGCTATTGGATAGTACTACAACGTGAGGGTAAAGAATTTCTGGGGTAAGCATTCTTAAAGGCCGAAAATTTCGTCCGTAACACGGAAAAAAAGTCATATTTGATAAAATATGCACTGGGGTCACCCACTTGTTCAAAACCATTGCCCCGGCAGTTCTGTATGGCTAGGGATTATAGATTCTGCTCTAATAAATAGCTTTTGGGTAGCACTACGACGAGGGGCCAAAGAATTTCTGGGGTAAGCATTCCTAGAGGACGAAAATTGCGTCCGAAACATGGAAATAAAGCCAAATTCGATAAAATACGCATTGGGGGCACCCACTTTCCGACCCATTGTCTCGGTAGTTCTTTATGGCTAGGCATTATAGACGCTGCCCAAAGGAATAGCTATTGGATAGTACTACAACGTGAGGGTAAAGAATTTCTGGGGTAAGCATTTTTAAAGGCCGAAAATTTCGTCCGTAACACGGAAAAAAAGTCATATTTGATAAAATATGCACTGGGGTCACCCGCTTGTTCAAAACCATTGCCCCGGCAGTTCTGTATGGCTAGGGATTATAGATTCTGCTCTAATAAATAGCTTTTGGGTAGCACTACGACGAGGGGCCAAAGAATTTCTGGGGTAAGCATTCCTAGAGGACGAAAATTGCGTCCGAAACATGGAAATAAAGCCAAATTCGATAAAATACGCATTGGGGGCACCCACTTTCCGACCCATTGTCTCGGTAGTTCTTTATGGCTAGGCATTATAGACGCTGCCCAAAGGAATAGCTATTGGATAGTACTACAACGTGAGGGTAAAGAATTTCTGGGGTAAGCATTCTTAAAGGCCGAAAATTTCGTCCGTAACACGGAAAAAAAGTCATATTTGATAAAATATGCACTGGGGTCACCCACTTGTTCAAAACCATTGCCCCGGCAGTTCTGTATGGCTAGGGATTATAGATTCTGCTCTAATAAATAGCTTTTGGGTAGCACTACGACGAGGGGCCAAAGAATTTCTGGGGTAAGCATTCCTAGAGGACGAAAATTGCGTCCGAAACATGGAAATAAAGCCAAATTCGATAAAATACGCATTGGGGGCACCCACTTTCCGACCCATTGTCTCGGTAGTTCTTTATGGCTAGGCATTATAGACGCTGCCCAAAGGAATAGCTATTGGATAGTACTACAACGTGAGGGTAAAGAATTTCTGGGGTAAGCATTTTTAAAGGCCGAAAATTTCGTCCGTAACACGGAAAAAAAGTCATATTTGATAAAATATGCACTGGGGTCACCCGCTTGTTCAAAACCATTGCCCCGGCAGTTCTGTATGGCTAGGGATTATAGATTCTGCTCTAATAAATAGCTTTTGGGTAGCACTACGACGAGGGGCCAAAGAATTTCTGGGGTAAGCATTCCTAGAGGACGAAAATTGCGTCCGAAACATGGAAATAAGCCAAATTCGATAAAATACGCATTGGGGGCACCCACTTTCCGACCCATTGTCTCGGTAGTTCTTTATGGCTAGGCATTATAGACGCTGCCCAAAGGAATAGCTATTGGATAGTACTACAACGTGAGGGTAAAGAATTTCTGGGGTAAGCATTCTTAAAGGCCGAAAATTTCGTCCGTAACACGGAAAAAAAGTCATATTTGATAAAATATGCACTGGGGTCACCCACTTGTTCAAAACCATTGCCCCGGCAGTTCTGTATGGCTAGGGATTATAGATTCTGCTCTAATAAATAGCTTTTGGGTAGCACTACGACGAGGGGCCAAAGAATTTCTGGGGTAAGCATTCCTAGAGGACGAAAATTGCGTCCGAAACATGGAAATAAAGCCAAATTCGATAAAATACGCATTGGGGGCACCCACTTTCCGACCCATTGTCTCGGTAGTTCTTTATGGCTAGGCATTATAGACGCTGCCCAAAGGAATAGCTATTGGATAGTACTACAACGTGAGGGTAAAGAATTTCTGGGGTAAGCATTTTTAAAGGCCGAAAAATTCGTCCGTAACACGGAAAAAAAGTCATATTTGATAAAATATGCACTGGGGTCACCCGCTTGTTCAAAACCATTGCCCCGGCAGTTCTGTATGGCTAGGGATTATAGATTCTGCTCTAATAAATAGCTTTTGGGTAGCACTACGACGAGGGGCCAAAGAATTTCTGGGGTAAGCATTCCTAGAGGACGAAAATTGCGTCCGAAACATGGAAATAAAGCCAAATTCGATAAAATACGCATTGGGGGGCACCCACTTTCCGACCCATTGTCTCGGTAGTTCTTTATGGCTAGGCATTATAGACGCTGCCCAAAGGAATAGCTATTGGATAGTACTACAACGTGAGGGTAAAGAATTTCTGGGGTAAGCATTCTTAAAGGCCGAAAATTTCGTCCGTAACACGGAAAAAAAAGTCATATTTGATAAAATATGCACTGGGGTCACCCACTTGTTCAAAACCATTGCCCCGGCAGTTCTGTATGGCTAGGGATTATAGATTCTGCTCTAATAAATAGCTTTTGGGTAGCACTACGACGAGGGGCCAAAGAATTTCTGGGGTAAGCATTCCTAGAGGACGAAAATTGCGTCCGAAACATGGAAATAAAGCCAAATTCGATAAAATACGCATTGGGGGCACCCACTTTCCGACCCATTGTCTCGGTAGTTCTTTATGGCTAGGCATTATAGACGCTGCCCAAAGGAATAGCTATTGGATAGTACTACAACGTGAGGGTAAAGAATTTCTGGGGTAAGCATTTTTAAAGGCCGAAAATTTCGTCCGTAACACGGAAAAAAAGTCATATTTGATAAAATATGCACTGGGGTCACCCGCTTGTTCAAACCATTGCCCCGGCAGTTCTGTATGGCTAGGGATTATAGATTCTGCTCTAATAAATAGCTTTTGGGTAGCACTACGACGAGGGGCCAAAGAATTTCTGGGGTAAGCATTCCTAGAGGACGAAATTGCGTCCGAAACATGGAAATAAAGCCAAATTCGATAAAATACGCATTGGGGGCACCCACTTTCCGACCCATTGTCTCGGTAGTTCTTTATGGCTAGGCATTATAGACGCTGCCCAAAGGAATAGCTATTGGATAGTACTACAACGTGAGGGTAAAGAATTTCTGGGGTAAGCATTCTTAAAGGCCGAAAATTTCGTCCGTAACACGGAAAAAAAGTCATATTTGATAAATATGCACTGGGGTCACCCACTTGTTCAAAACCATTGCCCCGGCAGTTCTGTATGGCTAGGGATTATAGATTCTGCTCTAATAAATAGCTTTTGGGTAGCACTACGACGAGGGGCCAAAGAATTTCTGGGGTAAGCATTCCTAGAGGACGAAAATTGCGTCCGAAACATGGAAATAAAGCCAAATTCGATAAAATACGCATTGGGGGCACCCACTTTCCGACCCATTGTCTCGGTAGTTCTTTATGGCTAGGCATTATAGACGCTGCCCAAAGGAATAGCTATTGGATAGTACTACAACGTGAGGGTAAAGAATTTCTGGGGTAAGCATTTTTAAAGGCCGAAAATTTCGTCCGTAACACGGAAAAAAAGTCATATTTGATAAAATATGCACTGGGGTCACCCGCTTGTTCAAAACCATTGCCCCGGCAGTTCTGTATGGCTAGGGATTATAGATTCTGCTCTAATAAATAGCTTTTGGGTAGCACTACGACGAGGGGCCAAAGAATTTCTGGGGTAAGCATTCCTAGAGGACGAAAATTGCGTCCGAAACATGGAAATAAAGCCAAATTCGATAAAATACGCATTGGGGGCACCCACTTTCCGACCCATTGTCTCGGTAGTTCTTTATGGCTAGGCATTATAGACGCTGCCAAAGGAATAGCTATTGGATAGTACTACAACGTGAGGGTAAAGAATTTCTGGGGTAAGCATTCTTAAAGGCCGAAAATTCGTCCGTAACACGGAAAAAAAGTCATATTTGATAAAATATGCACTGGGGTCACCCACTTGTTCAAAACCATTGCCCCGGCAGTTCTGTATGGCTAGGGATTATAGATTCTGCTCTAATAAATAGCTTTTGGGTAGCACTACGACGAGGGGCCAAAGAATTTCTGGGGTAAGCATTCCTAGAGGACGAAAATTGCGTCCGAAACATGGAAATAAAGCCAAATTCGATAAAATACGCATTGGGGGCACCCACTTTCCGACCCATTGTCTCGGTAGTTCTTTATGGCTAGGCATTATAGACGCTGCCCAAAGGAATAGCTATTGGATAGTACTACAACGTGAGGGTAAAGAATTTCTGGGGTAAGCATTTTTAAAGGCCGAAAATTTCGTCCGTAACACGGAAAAAAAAGTCATATTTGATAAAATATGCACTGGGGTCACCCGCTTGTTCAAAACCATTGCCCCGGCAGTTCTGTATGGCTAGGGATTATAGATTCTGCTCTAATAAATAGCTTTTGGGTAGCACTACGACGAGGGGCCAAAGAATTTCTGGGGTAAGCATTCCTAGAGGACGAAATTTGCGTCCGAAACATGGAAATAAAGCCAAATTCGATAAAATACGCATTGGGGGCACCCACTTTCCGACCCATTGTCTCGGTAGTTCTTTATGGCTAGGCATTATAGACGCTGCCCAAAGGAATAGCTATTGGATAGTACTACAACGTGAGGGTAAAGAATTTCTGGGGTAAGCATTCTTAAAGGCCGAAATTTCGTCCGTAACACGGAAAAAAAGTCATATTTGATAAAATATGCACTGGGGTCACCCACTTGTTCAAAACCATTGCCCCGGCAGTTCTGTATGGCTAGGGATTATAGATTCTGCTCTAATAAATAGCTTTTGGGTAGCACTACGACGAGGGGCCAAAGAATTTCTGGGGTAAGCATTCCTAGAGGACGAAAATTGCGTCCGAAACATGGAAATAAAGCCAAATTCGATAAAATACGCATTGGGGGGCACCCACTTTCCGACCCATTGTCTCGGTAGTTCTTTATGGCTAGGCATTATAGACGCTGCCCAAAGGAATAGCTATTGGATAGTACTACAACGTGAGGGTAAAGAATTTCTGGGGTAAGCATTTTTAAAGGCCGAAAATTTCGTCCGTAACACGGAAAAAAAGTCATATTTGATAAAATATGCACTGGGGTCACCCGCTTGTTCAAAACCATTGCCCCGGCAGTTCTGTATGGCTAGGGATTATAGATTCTGCTCTAATAAATAGCTTTTGGGTAGCACTACGACGAGGGGCCAAAGAATTTCTGGGGTAAGCATTCCTAGAGGACGAAAATTGCGTCCGAAACATGGAAATAAAGCCAAATTCGATAAAATACGCATTGGGGGCACCCACTTTCCGACCCATTGTCTCGGTAGTTCTTTATGGCTAGGCATTATAGACGCTGCCCAAAGGAATAGCTATTGGATAGTACTACAACGTGAGGGTAAAGAATTTCTGGGGTAAGCATTCTTAAAGGCCGAAAATTTCGTCCGTAACACGGAAAAAAAGTCATATTTGATAAAATATGCACTGGGGTCACCCACTTGTTCAAAACCATTGCCCGGCAGTTCTGTATGGCTAGGGATTATAGATTCTGCTCTAATAAATAGCTTTTGGGTAGCACTACGACGAGGGGCCAAAGAATTTCTGGGGTAAGCATTCCTAGAGGACGAAAATTGCGTCCGAAACATGGAAATAAAGCCAAATTCGATAAAATACGCATTGGGGGCACCCACTTTCCGACCCATTGTCTCGGTAGTTCTTTATGGCTAGGCATTATAGACGCTGCCCAAAGGAATAGCTATTGGATAGTACTACAACGTGAGGGTAAAGAATTTCTGGGGTAAGCATTTTTAAAGGCCGAAAATTTCGTCCGTAACACGGAAAAAAAGTCATATTTGATAAAATATGCACTGGGGTCACCCGCTTGTTCAAAACCATTGCCCCGGCAGTTCTGTATGGCTAGGGATTATAGATTCTGCTCTAATAAATAGCTTTTGGGTAGCACTACGACGAGGGGGCCAAAGAATTTCTGGGGTAAGCATTCCTAGAGGACGAAAATTGCGTCCGAAACATGGAAATAAAGCCAAATTCGATAAAATACGCATTGGGGGCACCCACTTTCCGACCCATTGTCTCGGTAGTTCTTTATGGCTAGGCATTATAGACGCTGCCCAAAGGAATAGCTATTGGATAGTACTACAACGTGAGGGTAAAGAATTTCTGGGGTAAGCATTCTTAAAGGCCGAAAATTTCGTCCGTAACACGGAAAAAAAGTCATATTTGATAAAATATGCACTGGGGTCACCCACTTGTTCAAAACCATTGCCCCGGCAGTTCTGTATGGCTAGGGATTATAGATTCTGCTCTAATAAATAGCTTTTGGGTAGCACTACGACGAGGGGCCAAAGAATTTCTGGGGTAAGCATTCCTAGAGGACGAAAATTGCGTCCGAAACATGGAAATAAAGCCAAATTCGATAAAATACGCATTGGGGGCACCCACTTTCCGACCCATTGTCTCGGTAGTTCTTTATGGCTAGGCATTATAGACGCTGCCCAAAGGAATAGCTATTGGATAGTACTACAACGTGAGGGTAAAGAATTTCTGGGGTAAGCATTTTTAAAGGCCGAAAATTTCGTCCGTAACACGGAAAAAAAGTCATATTTGATAAAATATGCACTGGGGTCACCCGCTTGTTCAAAACCATTGCCCCGGCAGTTCTGTATGGCTAGGGATTATAGATTCTGCTCTAATAAATAGCTTTTGGGTAGCACTACGACGAGGGGCCAAAGAATTTCTGGGGTAAGCATTCCTAGAGGACGAAAATTGCGTCCGAAACATGGAAATAAAGCCAAATTCGATAAAATACGCATTGGGGGCACCCACTTTCCGACCCATTGTCTCGGTAGTTCTTTATGGCTAGGCATTATAGACGCCTGCCCAAAGGAATAGCTATTGGATAGTACTACAACGTGAGGGTAAAGAATTTCTGGGGGTAAGCATTCTTAAAGGCCGAAAATTTCGTCCGTAACACGGAAAAAAAGTCATATTTGATAAAATATGCACTGGGGTCACCCACTTGTTCAAAACCATTGCCCCGGCAGTTCTGTATGGCTAGGGATTATAGATTCTGCTCTAATAAATAGCTTTTGGGTAGCACTACGACGAGGGGCCAAAGAATTTCTGGGGGTAAGCATTCCTAGAGGACGAAAATTGCGTCCGAAACATGGAAATAAAGCCAAATTCGATAAAATACGCATTGGGGGCACCCACTTTCCGACCCATTGTCTCGGTAGTTCTTTATGGCTAGGCATTATAGACGCTGCCCAAAGGAATAGCTATTGGATAGTACTACAACGTGAGGGTAAAGAATTTCTGGGGTAAGCATTTTTAAAGGCCGAAAATTTCGTCCGTAACACGGAAAAAAAGTCATATTTGATAAAATATGCACTGGGGTCACCCGCTTGTTCAAAACCATTGCCCCGGCAGTTCTGTATGGCTAGGGATTATAGATTCTGCTCTAATAAATAGCTTTTGGGTAGCACTACGACGAGGGGCCAAAGAATTTCTGGGGTAAGCATTCCTAGAGGACGAAAATTGCGTCCGAAACATGGAAATAAAGCCAAATTCGATAAAATACGCATTGGGGGCACCCACTTTCCGACCCATTGTCTCGGTAGTTCTTTATGGCTAGGCATTATAGACGCTGCCCAAAGGAATAGCTATTGGATAGTACTACAACGTGAGGGTAAAGAATTTCTGGGGTAAGCATTCTTAAAGGCCGAAAATTTCGTCCGTAACACGGAAAAAAAGTCTTATTTGATAAAATATGCACTGGGGTCACCCACTTGTTCAAAACCATTGCCCCGGCAGTTCTGTATGGCTAGGGATTATAGATTCTGCTCTAATAAATAGCTTTTGGGTAGCACTACGACGAGGGGCCAAAGAATTTCTGGGGTAAGCATTCCTAGAGGACGAAAATTGCGTCCGAAACATGGAAATAAAGCCAAATTCGATAAAATACGCATTGGGGGCACCCACTTTCCGACCCATTGTCTCGGTAGTTCTTTATGGCTAGGCATTATAGACGCTGCCCAAAGGAATAGCTATTGGATAGTACTACAACGTGAGGGTAAAGAATTTCTGGGGTAAGCATTTTTAAAGGCCGAAAATTTCGTCCGTAACACGGAAAAAAAAGTCATATTTGATAAAATATGCACTGGGGTCACCCGCTTGTTCAAAACCATTGCCCCGGCAGTTCTGTATGGCTAGGGATTATAGATTCTGCTCTAATAAATAGCTTTTGGGTAGCACTACGACGAGGGGCCAAAGAATTTCTGGGGTAAGCATTCCTAGAGGACGAAAATTGCGTCCGAAACATGGAAATAAAGCCAAATTCGATAAAATACGCATTGGGGCACCCACTTTCCGACCCATTGTCTCGGTAGTTCTTTATGGCTAGGCATTATAGACGCTGCCCAAAGGAATAGCTATTGGATAGTACTACAACGTGAGGGGTAAAGAATTTCTGGGGTAAGCATTCTTAAAGGCCGAAAATTTCGTCCGTAACACGGAAAAAAAGTCATATTTGATAAAATATGCACTGGGGTCACCCACTTGTTCAAAACCATTGCCCCGGCAGTTCTGTATGGCTAGGGATTATAGATTCTGCTCTAATAAATAGCTTTTGGGTAGCACTACGACGAGGGGCCAAAGAATTTCTGGGGTAAGCATTCCTAGAGGACGAAAATTGCGTCCGAAACATGGAAATAAAGCCAAATTCGATAAAATACGCATTGGGGGCACCCACTTTCCGACCCATTGTCTCGGTAGTTCTTTATGGCTAGGCATTATAGACGCTGCCCAAAGGAATAGCTATTGGATAGTACTACAACGTGAGGGTAAAGAATTTCTGGGGGTAAGCATTTTTAAAGGCCCGAAAATTTCGTCCGTAACACGGAAAAAAAGTCATATTTGATAAAATATGCACTGGGGTCACCCGCTTGTTCAAAACCATTGCCCCGGCAGTTCTGTATGGCTAGGGATTATAGATTCTGCTCTAATAAATAGCTTTTGGGTAGCACTACGACGAGGGGCCAAAGAATTTCTGGGGTAAAGCATTCCTAGAGGACGAAAATTGCGTCCGAAACATGGAAATAAAGCCAAATTCGATAAAATACGCATTGGGGGCACCCACTTTCCGACCCATTGTCTCGGTAGTTCTTATGGCTAGGCATTATAGACGCTGCCCAAAGGAATAGCTATTGGATAGTACTACAACGTGAGGGTAAAGAATTTCTGGGGTAAGCATTCTTAAAGGCCGAAAATTTCGTCCGTAACACGGAAAAAAAAGTCATATTTGATAAAATATGCACTGGGGTCACCCACTTGTTCAAAACCATTGCCCCGGCAGTTCTGTATGGCTAGGGATTATAGATTCTGCTCTAA
This sequence comes from Mytilus californianus, assembly GCF_021869535.1. Classification (NCBI taxonomy): domain Eukaryota; kingdom Metazoa; phylum Mollusca; class Bivalvia; order Mytilida; family Mytilidae; genus Mytilus; species Mytilus californianus. The sequence continues at coordinate 5,079 of NW_026262600.1, read as the reverse complement.
TAAATAGCTTTTGGGTAGCACTACGACGAGGGGGCCAAAGAATTTCTGGGGAAAGCATTCCTAGAGGACGAAAATTGCGTCCGAAACATGGAAATAAAGCCAAATTCGATAAAATACGCATTGGGGGCACCCACTTTCCGACCCATTGTCTCGGTAGTTCTTTATGGCTAGGCATTATAGACGCTGCCCAAAGGAATAGCTATTGGATAGTACTACAACGTGAGGGTAAAGAATTTCTGGGGTAAGCATTTTAAAGGCCGAAAATTTCGTCCGTAACACGGAAAAAAAGTCATATTTGATAAAATATGCACTGGGGTCACCCGCTTGTTCAAAACCATTGCCCCGGCAGTTCTGTATGGCTAGGGATTATAGATTCTGCTCTAATAAATAGCTTTTGGGTAGCACTACGACGAGGGGGCCAAAGAATTTCTGGGGTAAGCATTCCTAGAGGACGAAATTGCGTCCGAAACATGGAAATAAAGCCAAATTCGATAAAATACGCATTGGGGGCACCCACTTTCCGACCCATTGTCTCGGTAGTTCTTTATGGCTAGGCATTATAGACGCTGCCCAAAGGAATAGCTATTGGATAGTACTACAACGTGAGGGTAAAGAATTTCTGGGGTAAGCATTCTTAAAGGCCGAAAATTTCGTCCGTAACACGGAAAAAAAGTCATATTTGATAAAATATGCACTGGGTCACCCACTTGTTCAAAACCATTGCCCCGGCAGTTCTGTATGGCTAGGGATTATAGATTCTGCTCTAATAAATAGCTTTTGGGTAGCACTACGACGAGGGGCCAAAGAATTTCTGGGGTAAGCATTCCTAGAGGACGAAAATTGCGTCCGAAACATGGAAATAAAGCCAAATTCGATAAAATACGCATTGGGGGCACCCACTTTCCGACCCATTGTCTCGGTAGTTCTTTATGGCTAGGCATTATAGACGCTGCCCAAAGGAATAGCTATTGGATAGTACTACAACGTGAGGGTAAAGAATTTCTGGGGTAAGCATTTTTAAAGGCCGAAAATTTCGTCCGTAACACGGAAAAAAAGTCATATTGATAAAATATGCACTGGGGTCACCCGCTTGTTCAAAACCATTGCCCCGGCAGTTCTGTATGGCTAGGGATTATAGATTCTGCTCTAATAAATAGCTTTTGGGTAGCACTACGACGAGGGGCCAAAGAATTTCTGGGGTAAGCATTCCTAGAGGACGAAAATTGCGTCCGAAACATGGAAATAAAGCCAAATTCGATAAAATACGCATTGGGGGCACCCACTTTCCGACCCATTGTCTCGGTAGTTCTTTATGGCTAGGCATTATAGACGCTGCCCAAAGGAATAGCTATTGGATAGTACTACAACGGTGAGGGTAAAGAATTTCTGGGGTAAGCATTCTTAAAGGCCGAAAATTTCGTCCGTAACACGGAAAAAAAGTCATATTTGATAAAATATGCACTGGGGTCACCCACTTGTTCAAAACCATTGCCCCGGCAGTTCTGTATGGCTAGGGATTATAGATTCTGCTCTAATAAATAGCTTTTGGGTAGCACTACGACGAGGGGGCCAAAGAATTTCTGGGGTAAGCATTCCTAGAGGACGAAAATTGCGTCCGAAACATGGAAATAAAGCCAAATTCGATAAAATACGCATTGGGGGCACCCACTTTCCGACCCATTGTCTCGGTAGTTCTTTATGGCTAGGCATTATAGACGCTGCCCCAAAGGAATAGCTATTGGATAGTACTACAACGTGAGGGTAAAGAATTTCTGGGGTAAGCATTTTTTAAAGGCCGAAAATTTCGTCCGTAACACGGAAAAAAAGTCATATTTGATAAAATATGCACTGGGGTCACCCGCTTGTTCAAAACCATTGCCCCCGGCAGTTCTGTATGGCTAGGGATTATAGATTCTGCTCTAATAAATAGCTTTTGGGTAGCACTACGACGAGGGGCCAAAGAATTTCTGGGGGTAAGCATTCCTAGAGGACGAAAATTGCGTCCGAAACATGGAAATAAAGCCAAATTCGATAAAATACGCATTGGGGGCACCCACTTTCCGACCCATTGTCTCGGTAGTTCTTTATGGCTAGGCATTATAGACGCTGCCCAAAGGAATAGCTATTGGATAGTAAGCTACAACGTGAGGGTAAAGAATTTCTGGGGTAAGCATTCTTAAAGGCCGAAAATTTCGTCCGTAACACGGAAAAAAAGTCATATTTGATAAAATATGCACTGGGGTCACCCACTTGTTCAAAAACCATTGCCCCGGCAGTTCTGTATGGCTAGGGATTATAGATTCTGCTCTAATAAATAGCTTTTGGGTAGCACTACGACGAGGGGCCAAAGAATTTCTGGGGTAAGCATTCCTAGAGGACGAAAATTGCGTCCGAAACATGGAAATAAAGCCAAATTCGATAAAATACGCATTGGGGGCACCCACTTTCCGACCCATTGTCTCGGTAGTTCTTTATGGCTAGGCATTATAGACGCTGCCCAAAGGAATAGCTATTGGATAGTACTACAACGTGAGGGTAAAGAATTTCTGGGGTAAGCATTTTTAAAGGCCGAAAATTTCGTCCGTAACACGGAAAAAAAGTCATATTTGATAAAATATGCACTGGGGTCACCCGCTTGTTCAAAACCATTGCCCCGGCAGTTCTGTATGGCTAGGGATTATAGATTCTGCTCTAATAAATAGCTTTTGGGTAGCACTACGACGAGGGGCCAAAGAATTTCTGGGGTAAGCATTCCTAGAGGACGAAAATTGCGTCCGAAACATGGAAATAAAGCCAAATTCGATAAAATACGCATTGGGGGCACCCACTTTCCGACCCATTGTCCTCGGTAGTTCTTTATGGCTAGGCATTATAGACGCTGCCCAAAGGAATAGCTATTGGATAGTACTACAACGTGAGGGTAAAGAATTTCTGGGGTAAGCATTCTTAAAGGCCGAAAATTTCGTCCGTAACACGGAAAAAAAGTCATATTTGATAAAATATGCACTGGGGTCACCCACTTGTTCAAAACCATTGCCCCGGCAGTTCTGTATGGCTAGGGATTATAGATTCTGCTCTAATAAATAGCTTTTGGGGTAGCACTACGACGAGGGGCCAAAGAATTTCTGGGGGTAAGCATTCCTAGAGGGACGAAAATTGCGTCCGAAACATGGAAATAAAGCCAAATTCGATAAAATACGCATTGGGGGCACCCACTTTCCGACCCATTGTCTCGGTAGTTCTTTATGGCTAGGCATTATAGACGCTGCCCAAAGGAATAGCTATTGGATAGTACTACAAACGTGAGGGTAAAGAATTTCTGGGGTAAGCATTTTAAAGGCCGAAAATTTCGTCCGTAACACGGAAAAAAAGTCATATTTGATAAAATATGCACTGGGGTCACCCGCTTGTTCAAAACCATTGCCCCGGCAGTTCTGTATGGCTAGGGATTATAGATTCTGCTCTAATAAATAGCTTTTGGGTAGCACTACGACGAGGGGCCAAAGAATTTCTGGGGTAAGCATTCCTAGAGGACGAAAATTGCGTCCGAAACATGGAAATAAAGCCAAATTCGATAAAATACGCATTGGGGGCACCCACTTTCCGACCCATTGTCTCGGTAGTTCTTTATGGCTAGGCATTATAGACGCTGCCCAAAGGAATAGCTATTGGATAGTACTACAACGTGAGGGTAAAGAATTTCTGGGGTAAGCATTCTTAAAGGCCGAAAATTTCGTCCGTAACACGGAAAAAAAAGTCATATTTGATAAAATATGCACTGGGGTCACCCACTTGTTCAAAACCATTGCCCCGGCAGTTCTGTATGGCTAGGGATTATAGATTCTGCTCTAATAAATAGCTTTTGGGTAGCACTACGACGAGGGGGCCAAAGAATTTCTGGGGTAAGCATTCCTAGAGGACGAAAATTGCGTCCGAAACATGGAAATAAAGCCAAATTCGATAAAATACGCATTGGGGGCACCCACTTTCCGACCCATTGTCTCGGTAGTTCTTTATGGCTAGGCATTATAGACGCTGCCCAAAGGAATAGCTATTGGATAGTACTACAACGTGAGGGTAAAGAATTTCTGGGGTAAGCATTTTTAAAGGCCGAAAATTTCGTCCGTAACACGGAAAAAAAGTCATATTTGATAAAATATGCACTGGGGTCACCCGCTTGTTCAAAACCATTGCCCCGGCAGTTCTGTATGGCTAGGGATTATAGATTCTGCTCTAATAAATAGCTTTTGGGTAGCACTACGACGAGGGGCCAAAGAATTTCTGGGGGTAAGCATTCCTAGAGGACGAAAATTGCGTCCGAACATGGAAATAAAGCCAAATTCGATAAAATACGCATTGGGGGCACCCACTTTCCGACCCATTGTCTCGGTAGTTCTTTATGGCTAGGCATTATAGACGCTGCCCAAAGGAATAGCTATTGGATAGTACTACAACGTGAGGGTAAAGAATTTCTGGGGTAAGCATTCTTAAAGGCCGAAAATTTCGTCCGTAACACGAAAAAAAGTCATATTTGATAAAATATGCACTGGGGTCACCCACTTGTTCAAAACCATTGCCCCGGCAGTTCTGTATGGCTAGGGATTATAGATTCTGCTCTAATAAATAGCTTTTGGGTAGCACTACGACGAGGGGCCAAAGAATTTCTGGGGTAAGCATTCCTAGAGGACGAAAATTGCGTCCGAAACATGGAAATAAAGCCAAATTCGATAAAATACGCATTGGGGGCACCCACTTTCCGACCCATTGTCTCGGTAGTTCTTTATGGCTAGGCATTATAGACGCTGCCCAAAGGAATAGCTATTGGATAGTACTACAACGTGAGGGTAAAGAATTTCTGGGGTAAGCATTTTTTAAAGGCCGAAAATTTCGTCCGTAACACGGAAAAAAAGTCATATTTGATAAAATATGCACTGGGGTCACCGCTTGTTCAAAACCATTGCCCCGGCAGTTCTGTATGGCTAGGGATTATAGATTCTGCTCTAATAAATAGCTTTTGGGTAGCACTACGACGAGGGGCCAAAGAATTTCTGGGGTAAGCATTCCTAGAGGACGAAAATT